>NC_000080.6:94094944-94254944 GCF_000001635.26 Mus musculus
GCCACCTTCAGCAAGAAAGAGAACTGGACTTGGGTAAGGGACATGAGGACTGTGTTACAAGGGAACCAACATAGAAACAGCAAGTTAGAGCAAACTCAAACCTCAGAAATTCCCGAGTTTGAAGCAAGCAGGAGTAGAACTACCTTCTTCCTCCTGTCCATGCCTGCTTCAGAGCACTTAACCATGGCTCCCAATAGGTGATATTGGATATTAGCCCTTTATCTGATGTGGGATTGGTAAAGATCATTCCATCTATTGGTTGCAGTTTTGTCCTATTGACAGTGTCCTTTGCCTTACAGGAGCTTTGCAGTGTTAGATGTCCCATTTGTCTAATATTGATCTTAGAGCATAAGCCATTGGTGTTCTGTTCAGGAAAATTTCCCCTGTGCCCATGTGTTTGAAGGCTTTCCCCACTTTCTCTTCCATTAGTTTTCGTGTATCTTGTTTTATGTGGAGGTTCTTGATTGACTTGGACTTGAGCTTTGTACAAGAAACTAAGATTGGATTGATTTGCGTCCTTCTACATGCTGACAGCCAGTTGAGCAAGCACCATTTGTTGAAAATGATATCTTTTACCACTGGATGGTTTTATCTCTTTTGTCAAAGATCAAGCGACCATAGGCGTGTGGGTTCATTTCTGGATCTTCAATTCTAGTCCTTCATTTTATAATAGTGACCAATCTTAAATCAATGACATAAAAATACTGTAAATACAAATGACTGAAAATAAAAGCTATAACCAGTCCTACAGGTAAAAGCAGAACAAGACTTAAAATGAACAAATAACAACAACAACAACAACAACAACAACAACAAAAACCCCACCTCTGACCTGATATATTTATAGTGTATTTCCTCTAAAGTGTGAAAAGATTGTATCAAATGTTGCATGATACAATAACCTCAGAGGAGTATATTTCTAAATAGGATTTACTACAAATACTAAAATTGGTAAATTGCCATAAACTGTTTATTACTTTTTATCAGAAACACTGCAGAACAATACACAACAATTCATTGCATGATAGTCATTTCAAATTCTTAATCTCAAAAATAGTGCCAAGAATGCATTTTAACAACCAATAACAGATTAAAGCAGCAGATAGATTTTCATTCATGGTGAGTAGATTTTTACTTTGGCTCTGGGTCCCAAACTTCTTGGTCAAACACAAGCAGGATGTTCATAGTTTAGAAAATAATAATAATAATAATAATAATAATAATACTTATTATATATTCATAATATTTTAGTACTGTGTATAGAAATGAATGCTCACATTTCGTCGTGAACACTATTAATTGACCACTCCCTGATTTAATATGATGGAACTCTGAAACTATCACACTAAGTAAACTGCAACTGACAGTATAACCATTTGGTAAGATGGAATATTTTATACACCACACACTCAAAAGCACATTTAAGGCTGAGAGAATGCTCTGGGAGATGGTAAGAGTATTTCCACTGCAAGAAAGAGGACCTAAAGAGGAGGTTTTAATTCGGAGTTTAAATTCTCAACACTTAGGTAAAAATCTAAGCATGACTGCATATGCTGTCTGAAACCCAGCATTAGGAGAACAGGGCATATGGAACCCAGAGCTCACTGGAAAGCCAGCCATTCTTGCACAGAGTCACACATGCTTCCAGTTCAGTGAGAAGAGCTGTTTCAAGTTAATATGAGTTAGAAAAGTGACAAAAGACTCCTGACATCCTGTTTGGGCCTCTTCATGTATGTGAAAGGATGCAGGTAACCACAACACTGTTTACATGCCTACACCATACACATCATGCATACCCTGAACATATACACACCACATTTTCTGAAATTTACATTTAATATTACTTACAGAAATGCCATTTATAAAGTATGTTTCATATGGATTTCTCTATAACAGGCACAGAAAAAATAAGAGATTTCAGCAAAATTGGAGAGATTTGAATTAATAAATGTTTCACAGTGCCACCTCTGCAGGCCTTGTAGATGCTGCCAGAATTTCATAAGAATCCACATCTTGCTTTTTTGAGATCTTGCTTTCTTGGCATTTTCCCTGTGAGATGGGATCTCAGTGTTGAAGTGGACAAAGGCTCTTATTCCCAACCCCTAGAAGCTGTGTACAATTACAGCTACCAGCAAATGAAAAACACTGGCTTTTGCTAGTAGAGTTTAAATGGGGATAAAAATCACTCTAAAGGGCAGACCCATATGCGCAGCAGTAGAAGCCCACACAAAACAAACTCAATAGAGCTTCTTTGTCTCAACAGAATATGCATGTGGTGTGTGTGTGTGTGTGTGTGCATACAAAATTTTAGATGTTTGTTTTTTTAAGAGAGACAGAAAGGGAATGGATCTTGGAGGGAGGGGATTTGGAAAGAATGTCAGAGGTTTAGAGGAGGGGAAACTGTAGTGAGAATATAGACTATGAAAAATAAATTAATAGGACATAGAAGAATTGTATAGTATGGGTGTTAATTTCTTGGTTTATAAAAAATATAAGGCTTTAGATTTATTTAGTATCCTGATAGATTCTTTTTTTTTCATTTTTTATTAGGTATTTAGCTCATTTACATTTCCAATGCTATACCAAAAGTCCCCCATACCCACCAACCCCCACTCCCCTACCCACCCACTCCCCCTTTTTGGCCCTGGCGTTCCCCTGTACTGGGGCATATAAAGTTTTCGTGTCCAATGGGCCTCTCTTTCCAGTGATGGCCGACTAGGCCATCTTTTGATACATATGCAGCTAGAGTCAAGAGCTCCGGGGTACTGGTTAGTTCATAATGTTGTTCCACCTATAGGGTTGCAGATCCCTTTAGCTCCTTGGGTTCTTTCTCTAGCTCCTCCATTGGGAGCCCTGTGATCCATCCATTAGCTGACTGTGAGCATCCACTTCTGTGTTTGCTAGGCCCCGGCATAGTCTCACAAGAGACAGCTACATCTGGGTCGTTTCAGCAAAATCTTGCTAGTGTATGCAATGGTGTCAGCGTTTGGATGCTGATTATTTGGTGGATCCCTGGATATGGCAGTCTCTACATGGTCCATCCTTTCGTCTCAGCTCCAAACTTTGTCTCTGTAACTCCTTCCATGGGTGTTTTGTTCCCAATTCTAAGGAGGGGCATAGTGTCCACACTTCAGTCTTCATTTTTCTTGAGTTTCATGTGTTTAGCAAATTGTATCTTATATCTTGGGTATCCTAGGTTTTGGGCTAATATCCACTTATCAGTGAGTACATATTGTGTGCTTAGGAACAGTTTCACAATTTGGCAATGAAACATTTATTTTTATAATATCAAACATTTTTTTAATATATCAACTGAGAAATAATTAAAATGTATGTAAACAATGAATAGGCATGTATACTAATCGTTTGTTTAATAATTTGAAACTTTATTACATGTATAAAAATTTATATTTTAATGAATTCACATATAATATAAACAGTAGAAAACTATGGCTAATACAAACGTAATATTTTCACAAACATTATTTCACAAAAATGTAATATAGAAATGAATGTGTATTTTGAATATTTGTATAAATATCAATTTAGACATTATAATCACATATAATCAACATTGTTAGAATTATGTTTAAACAAAAATAATGTCTTTAAAATATACATTTAAGAATTACTATTTTATATAGTTTTAGTGAGAACCATATTCACTCTTTTGCACTTAACTTGATTATCAATTTCAAAATCCTAGTAAAAATTATTAGTATTTTTCCTGAATTTTGTGAAAATAATTATATATTTCCTAGATAGTTATTTAGGATTTCTTTGCCTTAAGTTACGTACTGTAACAAATTGACTTAACAGTCTTTTACAGAGTAGTTACTAGGAATTAAATAAAAATGTACCAAATATAGGTTCTATAGCATTTGAAAAATGTCTTTTGTTTTTGAGTATTTTTCTTAAAGAAAATTCCGCCCCACAGCAATAATAGTATTTTCTTTCCAAGCTATTTTTGCTGTTTTGGCCTTTGCCAACCTGACAAGATTTCAAGCATACAAATTGCAGTCTGCTTAGTTTTGCCAAATCAACTTGAAAAGTTCTACCCATGAAAAGTCTCACTTCTCAAGCTCAAACAGATTTAAATGAGGAAAATCTGGTACTTAATGTTCTTCTGGTAAGGTTGCCTAGCGACCACTCCACCCTGCAGATCCCACTGTGGCTTAGGTGTGAAGTTAACTGTTGCAAGACTTTCCAGAACACAAGTCAACATTCAAAGAGATGAAATAAAACAAACCTGCAAAGCCATTTGGCAGGGTTTGATCAAGGTACCTGCAGTAAGCTATGTAAGATACTGGCTCTGTTCCCATCTCTATATATTGGAGTCTAAAACAAATATTACCCATAATTTTGTGCCAGTGACATATATATATTTATGACATATATATATATATATGGAGAGAGAGAGTTTTGTTTTGTTTGTTAATTTTAAAAATCAGTCGACTGACAAAAATCAGTGAGAATAAAAAAATCAGTTTTATTTAAAATTGCCCACATAAATTAAATGACTTGAAGATAGAAATATATAAAGGAAGTTTAAAGCAGATTTCTGTGTGCTTAAAAAGCAGTGGCTTGGAAATAAAACACAGATGTGCCATCTCTGAGCATTTAATTTCTGTTACAGCATGTAGTCTTTGTTTTGCTAAATCTTAGGCTTCAACAGTATTACAAACAAAAGTTCTGATCTCAAATATTATATCAAAGACAACTTCTCTTCCAAAGCCCACACTTAGTTCTAAATAATATTCTTTATTACTGGTCGTTTTTTGTGCATTGTCTATAATTTTCAACTTGGTCTTGTCATAAAAATCAGTCTTTTTCACAAAATAATGAGCCATATTTTCATCTGCTTTTTACATGCCTGTAAAATAATAAGCCAGATAGTATATAAAATCAGTTTTGCCAGGCCCTGAATACTGCTTTTCTATTAATATCCCTTTTTATTAAAGGTTCCCTTTATGTGAGTTATTCTCATCTATCTATCTATCTATCTATCTATCTATCTATCTATCTATCTATCTATCTATCTATCTATCTATCTATCTATCCATACATCTATCTATCTATCTATCTATCTATCTATCTATCTATCTATCTATCTATCTATCTATCTATCCAAAACTAATAAAATCTTTAGCCCAATTATAGATTTGAGCAATAGTACTTGTTTGTTCGTATTTCTGTGATGTCATAAACAGAAATTTGATTCATCTCCTCTAAGAACTAATTAAGTAAGTAGAGAAATATAATTCACACCTATTGATAAGCATTATTGAAATACATTTTTGAGGAGTTAAATTACTCACAAACTTCTATTTAGATTTCACAGTTATCTTAAGGTTTAAAAACATGGTTTGTTTGTTTAGCTATTTTCTGAGTTGAATATTGCCTTCCCTAGGGAAGACATTCTGAATATTTCCTCAAATTGATTATAATCTGAGCATAAGAACTGAAACATATTAAAAATGTAAAGTCTTGATACACTTTTGCTAACTTAAAGTGAAACTAAGCAAACATTATCATCAGTGGCACATCTGAAATTTCAGAGCAGTCAGGTAGTGTCTGAGAACAAGGCAGGATGACTTGATGTGCTGAAGAGTGGAGATGAATGATGGGTAGAGTCTGAGCATTCTGATCCTGGATATAAAAATAGAACTATTTTCAATATCCATGTCAGTGCTCCTGAACCTGAAACCCTAGAACATCACAGGTACTCAGGGTGTGAGGAATAAACGCATGAAATTGTAAATATGTTTTTCATTTAAAAATAAAAGTGTTTCTGTGAGATTGATTGATCAGTTCAATGACGGACACAGAAACGGGATCACGGAATTTCTATGCACTTAAGAGTCCTCTGTACATCTCCTCTTGTTGTTGACCTCCTGGCCTCCTGTTCTGCTGAGTGTGCTCAGGGCCGTTCTTCCTGTTAGAGCCTGAAAGGAAGCATTGATTGTCTCCTAACCATTCAGTACAGCACAGCCTGGCAGATAAACAGAGCTGTTGATGGCAGGATCCGAAGTTGAAGAGAACTTTTCAGAGGCACATCAGACTCGGAAATGAAGTTATTGTCGGCATTAAAGACACCTATAGAAATAGACAATAATTTACTGAAGAAAATAAAAGTGGACATAAAGAATAGATCTCCCAAGAGATAAAGAAAAGAAAGAGGGATGTTTCTTGAACAAACAAGTAACATTTGGGTAAGAGGGAGAAAGAAGGAAGAAAAGCGTTATGACAGATGGAGCTGCCTTGCAAAAGTGCAAGATGAAACTACAGAACTCCAGTTTAGCACTCAACAAAGGGTTATAGGGTTCCGAGCACAGACTGGAATACCTTTTTTGCAAGCTAGAAAATGAAAGATTAAGGGGAATAATTATTGCACTGGATCAGATAATTAGGCATTTAAGACAATTAAAATTTGATAGATATCGGAACCATAAAGTGTGCCTGCCAAGTTTAAACTTTCCAAGCTACGATTTGGCTATAGAAACGCTATCATTGCTTTAAAGCTTAACTGTGCTTTGTTGCTGAATGAATTCATGGCTTTCTATTACTGCCCCTTCCTCCAGCGGGGCAGAAATATGGAATATTGAAATGAGGTATTATGTCACCAAAAATAATATATTTACGAAGGATCCATATAAGAAAAATGAAGAGAGAGCCATACAAGTTCAGTGACATGGTTTAATGACAGCTGTTTTAGCAAATGAAAATAATTTCTGAGAGGTCTGCTAAAATCTTTTCTACGAGAATGTACACAGAAGTGCAAGCATTCATATAATGTTTTATGCAAGACTGTAATTCTATAAGGTGAAATGAATGTATTATCTACAGTTACGAAAGGGTTAATGATTTCTAGACTACAAAATAAAAAAAAATTGAAGGTAATTTTAGTAGTAAAGTTTCTAAAAGTTAGGGATTGTTCTTATTTTTTTAGAGAGGATGTAATTTGGGTTCATTAAGGATTTTCTAATATTTCTGGGAAAAAAGGACAGAATAATTATAATTTATTTTTTAACTAGTACAAAGGAAAAATACAACCATTTTGGGAAAAATAATTCTTTAGTTGTTCCACCTCAAAGGTATCATTGTCTTCAGCTGTCATTTCATTATTACCATAGCAACCTGCAGTTTGGCTTGTGCTATAAGAATACACTTAAGCCTAGAAGGATACTGACAGCCTAGTCAATATTTTTATTTCTTTATTAAATTGCTAAGAAGTTAGCCAGGGAGTGGTGGCGCACACCTTTAATCCCAACACTTGTGAGGCAGAAGCAGGCAAATTTCTGAATTTGAGGCCAGCTTGGTCTACAGAGTGAGTTCCAGGACAGCCAGGGCTACACAGACAAACCCTGTCACGAAACACCACCCCCCTGCAAAAAACAAACAAACAAACCAAAAACCAAACCAAACCAAAAAAAATTACTAATAAGACAGAATTATGAAAAGAAAGCTGTCTGAGTTTGTATTTTAAGTGAAATGGAAGATAGATCAAGGGAATATAAATGATATTTTAAAAAGTTCTAGCAAAATATTAAATATATCTTTCAGAGTGAAATGTGTGAAACTGATACATTTTAAACATTTTAGGGTCTTTTCCATCATGTTTACTAGAGCCGGGCAGATTAGTTTACTTATCAAATAAAAGCATCACTCATAAGGTACAAGCAAACAATGTTGATTTTCTAATCTGACCAAACTGGTTTAAAAGAAATAATTCATTAAGTCTAAAGAGTCAAAGCTCAGGACATCCACTCAAAGAATCTGCTTAATATAATGCTAGGATATTCCACTTTCTATTTCAAAGAAATACTTATTGAACTCTTCCTAGATAGCCATGTTTAGAAACACGACAATGAAATATTGGTATGATCAAAGAACAGAAAATGGTTTTCAGAATTGTGAGAAATCCTGAAATTCACACATCCCACAATAGGATATGGAGCAAATAGAGATCATAAGAAGTGGAAATTATAATCTAGATAGCACCCAAATTTCAAATTGGTCTAAATAAAACCAGAAGGTTTAAATATATTGTGTTTACTTAAAGATAAGAACCTTTCTGGGTGCTGTGTCTGAAAGACAGGAATAATGACCATTCAAAGCCTGAAATTTAAAACTCAATGAGCATCAGTTTTAATAAAAAGAAAGAAATTTAAGTCTGAAAGCACATGATCCTTAATAACACTTAGATGTAAGTATATTAACATACATTACCACTGGTTTGGAACATTTTTCCCCTCTTGGATATTTTCTTTATTTACATTTCAAATGTTTTTCCATTTCCAGGTCTCCCCTTTGGGAACCCCTATCCTATGCCTCCTCCCTCTATAAGGGAGTTCCCCACTCACCCACTTCCATCCTCCCACCCTGACATTCTCCTACACTGAGGCATCCAACACCTTCATGCCAAGAGAGTCTCTCCTCCCACTACTGGTTCAGAACTGGTAATACAGAAGTGTAATAGTGAAAGCATTCTACAAAGATCTAATGGGAGATCCGTGGGGAGGACACATATATAGTAGAATCTATGACACTAAATGGAAGTTTTACTACAGACCTGAGCAAGCAAAGTTGATAGGAGGGTTTCTAAGGAAAACACAAACTCAGGTAGGGTTGTGACAGATCTGTATTAAGAATTGTGTCTTCAAATACAAACACAGTTTTGACCAATATTTGAAAACTTGAGATGGCTTAGCCCAATAATTCAGAGAACTAGTAAAATCTAAACTTTTAAATTGATTGTAAGATACTTTTAGTGGTCATGCATACTTAAAGACTATACAATCAAACAGTACCTCTTAGTAAATAAGCATTAGATGTAGCAAATATCTAGATATAAATTTAAATATTCAATATACATATAGAACTTAAAGAAATAGAGAGATTGCAAATAATGTTACTAGGTTATAGTTTATGCAGAGATGTAAATTTTCAATAATTTAAGTTGTACTATTTTTGTAACTATTGAGAACTTATAGGATTGGTTGAACAACTTTATATTTTGTGTAACATGCCTGAATTCAATATTCATACAAGCACAGGAGACCATATAATAAAAGCCTATCAGAACAGGAGTTTCTGTTTCCCACACAGCAAAGTTCTCTCTTCCTTATCTCTGAGTTTGTCTTATACTTTTGTATGTTTTAACTACAAAACCCCAATCCTATGCCTCCTCCCTCTATGAGGGAGTTCCCCACTCACCCACTTCCAACCTCCCACCCTGGCATTCTCCTACATTGAGGCATCCAACACCTTCAGGCCAAGAGAGTCTCTCCTCCCACTACTGGTACTAAAGTCAAATTTAGTTTCTTGGCCTATAAGACATATGAAAAGCATTTATTATGGTATGTGGTATCTGTCTAGAAAACCATTAATTTCATCTAGATTTTTCTAGTTGTTTTTTTTTTTTGAGTATTAGTTTTTATAGTAAGACCTGATGATTTGGATTCCCTCCATTTCTGTTGTTATGTCTCCCTTTTCATTTCAGATTTTTAAAATTGGGATACTGCCTCTGAGATCTTTAGTTAGTTTGGCTAGGTGATTATCTATCTTGTTGATTCTCTCAAAGAACCAGCTTCTGGTTTTGTTGAGTCTCTGCATTGCTTTCTTTGTTTCTATTTGGTAGATTTCTTTCTTCCCTGGGTTTGACTATTTCCTGCCTTCAACTACTCTTGGGTGAGTTTGCTTCTTTTTGTTCCAGAGCCCTCAGGTATTCTGTTGTTAGTGTAAGATCTCTCCAGTTTCTTTATGAGGGCACTTAGTGCCATGAACTTTCCTCTTAGCACTGCTTTAATTGTGTCCCATAAGTTTGGGTATATTGCATGAATATTTTCATTAAATTCCAGGAAGTCTTTAATTTCTTTCTTTATTTCTTCCCTGACCAAGTTATCATTGAGTAAAGAATTGTTCAGTTTCCACATGTATGTGGGCTTTCTGTAATTTCTGCTGTTATTGAAAACCAGCCTTAGTTCATGGTGATCTGCTGGAGGCATGGTATTATTTCAATCTTCTTGTATCAGTTGAGGGTTATTTTGTGACCAATTATATGGTCAATTTTGGAGAAGATACCAAGAAGTACTGAGGAAAAGGTGTATTATTTTGTTTAAGTGTGAAATGTTCTGTAGATATCTGTTAAATCCATTTGGTTCTTAATCTCTCTTAGTTTCACTGTGTCTCTGTTTAGTTTCTGTTTCAATGGCCTGTCCATTGGTGAGAGCGAGGTGTTGAAGTCTCCCATTATTTGTCCAACCAATGGACAGAAAGAGCTGTCCCCTGATGTTGAATTAGAGAAGGCTGAAAGAAGCTGAGGAGAAGGTCAACCCTGTAGGAGGACCAGCAGTCTCAATTAATCTGGACCCCCAAGATCTCTCAAACACTGGACCACCAACCAGGCAGCAGACCCCCAAACACATACTGCAGAGGACTGCTGGGTCTGTGTTCATTCAGAGATGTTGCACATAACCCTCAAGAGACTGGAGGCCCCAGGGAGTTTAGAGGTCAGGTGGGATGGGGGATAGGATTACCCACGTGGAGACAGGAGGATGGGGAGGGGGCGTTGGATATGGGACAGTTGGAGGGTGGATGTGGGGGAAGGAGGATAAACTATGGAGTGTAAAAAATAAATTAATTAATTTTAAAAAGAAAAGCATTTATTAAAATTATAGAATCTAAGTAGTTCTATTTCAAGATGCAAACCAAATAAGTCCCTTGGTGGTAATATTCCTCTTCTTTCTTGCTGTGCTTACATGATGAAGAAAAAAAAAGTCTCTAAGTATTCTTCTCATGAGAGCAGTGACTCAATTAATAAGAGAAGTCAGTCTCTTCTTGGCTTTTTTAATCTCCCAAATGTCCATCTCTTAAGGCCTGCTCCCCAGATGATTAATTTTAACATCAGACCACGGGACAGTGAGTAGATAAGATAATATGAATGTTACTAACTATAACTTCTGCTACTCATGATGCTAATGTCTAATAACCATGTAAGTAGTTCTGTAATGATGTATGTTATCAAAAATATAATCTAGAATTTCTGTTTAATTGAACTGGCAGATGTCATAAGTGGCTTCATCATATTGGTTCCTTCAAAACAAAATATCACTGTAAAACTATAAAAAAGTTCATTTTTCTCTTTGATATTTTCCCATCACAATTTTGATATTATTGAGCAAGAGTTGATAAAACTTAGAAAGAGCTCATATTGGAAATTCAATGACATACCTGATACAAGTGTCTCCTTAGTGGAGGAAGAAAACGTTGGATATATGCTGTAGAGCAGTAGACCTAAATCTTTAGATTGAGCAATCCCCAGCTTCCCAAGAAACCACCACAATAAATTTCACAATAACTCTATAAGTTTGTACTCCTGCCAGCAATATATGGGATGAGGTTTCCCTCACTCCATATACTTGCCAGGATGAATTTCCATTTTTTCATTGATCTTGGCTATTCTGACTTATGAAACATGAACTTTCAAAGGAGTTTTGACTTGCATTTTGCTAATGTCTAAAGATAATAAATATATATTTAGGTGCTTCTCAGCCACTCGTGTTTTCTATTTTGATAATAGTATTCAGATTTGTACCCCACATTTAAATTGTGTTGTTGGTTTTCTGATGTCCAGTGCTGAGTTTGTTATAAAGGTATACAATATTATCTACAGTATATACATAGGTATTACATATGGATATAGAGATTTTATCTATAGTTATATAGATATTATACCTTTATAAGATTATAGTAAATTCAAATCTTTCCCATTTCTGTAGCCTGCTGCTTTGACTAAATGATGCTGTTCTTTGCTCTGTGGAAGCTTTCAAGTTTCATGATTTCCCATTTACTAATTGTTGTTCTTAATGCCTGTGCTATTAGTGTATACTATCATATTGCCTGCAAATAAAGATCTCCTTGTTCTCTTTCAGTTGGCATATTCCTCTAGCTAAAAGTTCAAAATTGGATAATCATTCACAAATGAAAATCTTCGCCAACAGAATCTCACTTGATGTTCAAACCACTCTTAAGGCCAGGCCACATAATCTGTAGTAGATGGGAGACACAAAAAGAATAAATATCTTTGTGTGGTGTCTTAGTGTTTTTATTATTGTGAACAGATGCCATGACCATGTAACTCTTATTTAAAAAAAATAAGGTTAACTTTTAATCCTAGAGGTTTGGTCCATTCTCATTATGGAAGGGAGCATAGAAGCATAGTAGAACCCATCAGACATGGTCCTGGAGAAGTATATGAGAGTTCTACAATCAATCCACGGGCATGCAGAAGATAAAGATGCTTCTGTGCCTTGCATGGGCTTTTTTGAAAATTCAAAACCCAACCCCTAGTGACTTACTTCTTCCAACAATACGACAACTACTCCAACAAATTTACACCAATAGTGTTGCTTCCTAAGCATTCAAATTTGTGAGCCTATAGAAGCCATTCATTTTTATTAGTAGTAGTTTTTATTCACTTTACAGCCCCATCACAGTCCCCTGCCCTCTTCTCTTCCCATGCTCATTCTTGCAAATCCTCCCCCCTCATTACTCCCTTGTCTTCTCCTCAGAGAAGAGGATGACCTTGGTTATTATCTCACTCTGGGCCATCTAGTCTCAGCAGATTGAGAACATCCTGTCCTAGGAAGGTCCAACTTGGCATACAAAGCAGGGGAGAAGGTTATCCAATGGCAGGGAGCATGCAGGAGCTAGACCTACACCTCCAGAACATTTGTAGCAAATGTGCCACTTGGTCTTCATGTCAGTCCTCTAACAAGTAGAGCCGGGCTGTCTTAGACTCTGTTCCCTGCCATGGTGGCCAATCATGTTCAAACCTCTTCTTCTGGGCTTTTAGTTTCAACATTCAGGTCTGTTGCTCATATTTTATATCTTCTAGTTTTCTGTTTTAGGTGATTTCTGTGTGTGGATATGTTTCTACATACTGTTGAGTTTTGTGAGCTTTTTCTTTTCCATTTTTATTCTGTTTGTACATTTCCCTGTACTATTCTGTGGTTGTTTTTATTTTACTACACCCACATCATATGTGCAGGCAAACCTACACCCACAATAAAAATATATGCACCACATTCTCATGTGAAAACATCACAGAGTATATGATTGTATATTTTCTGCAATGAAAATAGTGATGAATCTAGATGCTATGACTTGTATTGTATCACTGCTAAATTTGTCTGTTTGTATATTGAGTTTCTAATATGAATAAATATGCTTTAGAATGAATTACTTATGATGAGGTCATACTGAAGAACTGTGCTGGCTTCTGTGTGCAGTATACCTGATATCTATGCTAATGGGGGACTGAGACTCCATATATGTACTCAAGGAAAACGTCATGTGAAGATAAAGGCAGGTACTGAATGATGCTTAGATAATCCAAATAATGTGATATATATATATTAACTTCTCCAGAATTTAGGGACAAACCCAGGAGAAGGAAGTGACAAGGCATCTTGTCAGATTAAGAACAGTGCTGATGTTTGTTTTCCTTGTGCTAGATATAATAGAAGTTATTGTTCTTCTTTCTTGATTTCTCTTCATATTACAATCTTATGGAGGCTTTACATGGGACTGTAACCAAATCAAAGTTGTAGAGCATTTCACAGGTGGAACAATTGTACTGAGTGACCAAATTACCTCAATCTACTTTTCTTCATAAGTCCTATAAAATTTTCAAACTAGTAGCTCAAAGGCAGCTTTTGTTCAGAATCCACATTATTGTAAATGACTTTTGTTTGTTTTCCTTTCCTTAAGCTTGGTTCTGTACTAAAGTTCTGTTCTAAAATCCACTCTCTTGTTGCCAGTGAAATTCATTCTCCAAGCTCTTCAGATGAACATGTGCTGGGTGGCTTTCTCACTGGTTGATTGTGATGGACCATAGCACCCCCATTCATTGCTTACCTGAGGTTAGAAAGCTTTCATTAATCTCAGGGATTCCCCACTTTTTCTCCACATCACTGTGTGAAGGGCATGGAATAGATTCTCTCTCATAGCCATCTGAAGGAAGAAATTCTGTTAGAACTGGGATTTTTCCTTCCAGACCCATGAGTCATGAAATTTCTGTTACTTAATTTACTTAGTTTGTAGAACCACTATAACTTTCCCAGTAAAATAATATACTGTACTACAAGAGAGAGTAGAAACATTCCATTTTTAGTAATGACAATAAAACCCTCTACAAATCTATCTACTTATCTTTTCAAAATACAGTGATGATACAAAGATATATTTTAAAACAAAAATAAAAATATGTAATAAAGTAGGATACAAATTTATTTTATTCAAGTACCTTCAATGTATTTTTTCTTCAGTTGTTATTATGTTTGTTGCAGTAAGTAATGTGCATGGAGTTATAAAAGCCTGTAGAAAAGCAACCACGTTTTGTAAATGACCTTTGATGTTATATAGTCCAGCCTTTGTCACAATACTCTAATGCAATAGATAAGGTCTGTGAATGACAGTCAATTATCTTCCTTCATGTGACTGGAGAGAGAATGGCTCGCTGCCTAAAGGCACAAGGGAAGCTAAGGAAAAAAGGAAGTGATAATTATACTGAGTTGAAACATAGACAGAATGGCAGCTTTCCCTAAGGCTGCAGTGTACTATTAGGAAGAGAGAAAGTAAGAAGTTGACTAAAATGTCTGCCTCTCTCTATGTCTTATGAAGAGGCTTCTCTATTATACAAAATCATCTGTGAGTACTAACTTTCAGACCTATAAGACTAATACTTTCGTGTGTGCTGTTGCATGGTACAATGAGCACAGATAACGCTAACATGTATATTATAGCAAAGGCTGTGGTAAAGTACTTGGAGTCATTTATCCACAATATATGAATAAATATCTTAGGTGATTTTATCCTTATTTAAATCATGGTACAATGTATTGAAAAATTACAGGGTACACATACATATATAACATATTTGTGTTGAATATTTTTGTGAAGGAATACAACAAAATATTGTTTCTTTATAAAAGAATATTTTTTTAAGTTTTATTCATTTTTAGAATTTCGGAAACATTTAAAACCAAAGTAATAAAAACACACAGTAAGTGCATCGGTTATTCAAACGTATGTAATTTAGGAAGTTTAGATTTGTGAAAACATGACAATATTTTGATGAAATACCAGAACACTGTCAATGGCTGTTCTATTTCTTTGCTTAGTATGAAGCGACTTTCTATTATGCATTAATTAATTCATTCAGAAAGATGAATTGTTGTTCTCCTACATCTATTTTGAGAAAAAAGTCTCATGTGGAGGTTCTCTGTGGAGCCTGATTCCATGTTCTGCATAGCTATAGTTCTGATTTACAGCAGTGCATTGAAATTGCAGGTAGTGTTTGTTGCCAAAATATCAGTAGTCATTATGCCTATTTTAGAATAGAGATTATTAAATCAAAGGGTAAAATCACACAAATAACACAAACATAGAAAAAGATGGTAAAATCTCATAAAACACATACAAAGAAAACTAGCACTTTCAGTTTTCTTCTTACCCAGGTTCATGTTTTATATAAGCATAAGTATTTTACTTCAAATTAAGAGTATCAATTGAACCATGGTGAGATGTTCAAAAAATAATGTTACATAAAATAAAATAAAAATAAAAACAATTCTCTGAATTTTCTTGTTCCTTTCGTCTTTTTAGCTCAATCTACTCCACTGAGTGTCTGCTTGTACTGTAGAATAGGATTAGATTTTACAAACCCCACCCAGTGGCAAGAAGCATTTCACTTAATGGAAAAGAAAGATTTAAGCAACTGCCTATAACTGTTTTTCACCATGCTTTAGCTGGCTGTAGTGTTATTTCTGAAACTGAAGACCTTAGCAGTTGTGCTTTATGGTTGGTCTTATCTGACCTCACTTTATCTTCTGCTGTCATGGAAGACCCTTTGGTGTCTGGATCAGATGCCCATGTAGTTTATTTCCAGTTGTAGCCATTCTTCTTTTCCTTGTAAAGAAGAACTATCTTGAAAGTATCTTGAAATAGTTAATATATATTAGAATCAAAAAATAAACTCATAATACTTGCCCACAGTTATAGTTATATGTTATCATTTCATCTAAAATAAATGAACAAATCTCAATGAAAATCTGTTTACCTCTGTATTTACAGGAGAAAATAATGATGAATACATTTTATACTGACATTTATTTGGAATTTTTATTTATAGAAAACTCTACCATTTCTCACATAAGTCAAAGGAACATTTGCTATTTCTAATGGGAATCTTTTTGCAATCAGCTCTTTATTTTTCTGCCATGAAAAATATGGTAACTATAATTTTGTTAATTAATTCTTTTATCCCTCTCAGTGATGCAAGCAAGAGTTTTTCTGAGATCCCCAAAAGAGACTGTTTTAACAAGTAATCATTAATATTTCTTATAATTTAATACACATAATGCAAACATATGTGTATCATAAGTGTGCATTCATAATTACCTTTACAATATGTGCATTTTTATCCATGGGACAAATTTTAGTAACTTTGATGATTATCTACATTATTTTAAATCAATAACTTTATTTAAAAAGCAATAATTATTTTACTGACGCTTCACTCTTATTACATTACAGAAATGTTTGGATGTAACCCCACTAATTAAATAATCCATGAAAACTAACTACTTGAGTAACCATGGTCTGAAAAGTGGAGACAGAAGTTCTTTCAGGGTAAAATGGATACCAAGACTGGGTGAACTGTGGGTTGAGTTGAGATAAATTACCCTAATTTTATGCAGAAGAGAAATCAAGAAAGTCTTGTGGGGTTGCTACAAGTATGATCCTAGAAAAATGATAGAAATTAGCTCTGAGTGGTTATTGACTTCTGCAGCCTGAATCAGACTTCAGGGAGTCTAGTAACTGGCATATTTAAAACTAGTTACCATTTGGGAAAATGTTTCCATACAACAATCAGTCCAATCAATCCAATTTCAGGTGTATAATAAAGTATAATAATGTGATTACCTAGACACTCTTTTTACAAAGTACATGTGGTCATGAGCTTGGGTCCTATAGCTAAAAGACCTAGAGTCTATTGTAGTCTCTGACCAATATCCTAGAGGTCAGTAAGCCATAAATTACATGTGCAATCTCCTGTAAGGGCAGGAAACAGTTTAGGGAACGAATCTTCTGGGATAACTATTCTACAGAATTTGGGTAAGGTCCCCTCTATAACAAAAGGTGATTGAGGTCTGCATCCACATATAACAACAATACCAACAGTTTGACTTTCAGCTTTCATAATGATATGCAGTTTTAGTTTGTTTGTTTGTTTTGCTTTGCTTTGTTTGTTCGTTTGAATTTTTATCCTCCCTTGAGGAGATACCACTGTGTGCTTAATGTTCCTGCTTTTCTTAGTACTTCTCTGTGAATACAAGGACCTCTGTGTTTCTGACAAAGGTTTCCAAAGACAAATACAGGTACTCACATGTGAATACACACCCAACTCACACACAGAGATGGAGAGAGAGAAAGAGAGAGGAGAGAGAGATAGAGATATATATATATAGAGAGAACGAGAGAGAGAGAATGAGAGAGAGACCGAGAGAGACAAAGACAGAGCGAGAGAGAGAGACAGAGAAACAAAAATACAGAGAGAGACAGAAAGAGGGACAGAAAGAGAGACAGAGAGAGAGAGAGAGAGAGAGAGAGAGAGAAGAGAAGAGAAGAGAAGAGAAGAGAAGAGAAGAGAAGAGAAGAGAAGAGAAGAGAAGAGAAGAGAAGAGAAGAGAAGAGAAGAGAAGAGAAGAGAAGAGAGAATTGTTTTCTTTAAGTATAATCTATATGATGGTGAAGACATAAAGAACTTGGTGTCATGTTGTCAATAATGAAATTAGAAAACTGTGTATAACTGTGTATATATACACTGGAAATAAAAACAATTCCATCTTACAGATTTATTATGAGAACTATATATACTAACATCCCTTAATGATTATAAGTGACTTAATAAATGTAAAATTCTGGATATGAAGAAGAAAGCTGTATTTCTGAATGTTACTGACCTAACTATGAATGCTAAAGTAACCCTTACCCAATTAGAGTTATCAGGGCTTATTTTGAGCATAGACAGGTATATCTTATTTTCACACAAGTACTTTACAACACCCTATAACATATATTCTTATCCATGTATGCATACATTCTAGAATTTGTAGAATGACTAAAATATCAATCTTTAGCTGATCTATATATGAATATCTATCTACCTACTACCTGTCACCTATCTAACTACTGGTTTTATTTCTATAGCACAGAGCTGTTAACTTGAGAAGTAATATACTACAGCTTCACCACAGGGATTTGTTAGGGAAGTAATTCTGAACATAATATTGTCTATAGCGTTTTTAAATTAAATTCAAGGAAAAGGAAATGAAAACGTGAAACCTTTCTTAAAGTTGTGGCATTTGCTCTTATGCTGATAAATCACTATTTTAAAAATATTTTTGCTTGACACCCAAGAAGTCTGTCCCAAGACTGTACATTCTAAATTAGACTTTAAACCATCTCATTTTGAGGAATATGAGTTCCAACTTTTTAACTTTGCAGTGTCTTTAGATAATCAAGCAAATATTTCGATCTTGAGGATTGAAAGTTACTCTCTTTTAATCAATGTACTCATCGTTTTTATTCAAGAGATGAAAGATTTGTATTCTAAAAGGTTAATATGTTAACTTCACACGTTCTCAGCTGTTTGATGATCTGAATGGTACAGAGTTCTTGGTGCCTTATTAAATCTGGGCATTGTGGCACAGGCCTCCTTGACCACACATTACATTTTTTTGTGTGTGATGGATATTGTTTATTTAGTAAAAGAAAAAGTCATTATCACAGTGTTTTTTTAACATGTAGTAGTATTTTCTAAAATAATGATAACCCTGACTATCATGGTAGAAAGCTAGAACTTAGGATTTATTTGTCTTGAAATGGCCTGAATGAACTGAATCAGTCATGCATGTGAGCTTCTGGGGTAAATTCTTGAATCAAATCAAAGACTCAGTTGCCACAATCCTAAACCACACTTAAATTTCTTGTTGGGATTTTAGAAAGGAGGACGGCTGACAAAATGCTGCTTACCTATTCTTTTCACATATTTCCAAAATTTAAGAAGAGGGTCCAAGAGCATCCTAAAGCCCAAGTTAACAGAAAAGCTCAGAAACCAAGAAGTCAGTATTGAAAACTATCTATAGGTGTGAAAGAAAGCAAAGATACATTGCCATGTCCCTTTGAGATCCCTGGTACTGGGGCTGTGGAGGTGACCAGGTATGCTCAAGAGAATGCCTCAAGGATAAACATGCTTTACCACAATACTCTCATTATGGTTTCCCTGACAACTGAAGAGAGCAGCACAGTTGTGTTCATTGTAAAACTAGAGGCCAATAGGCGTAGAGCAAACAAGCTGCAATAAAGTTGTGTGAAGAGATGGGACAATAGTCAACACCCTGATCAGGAATGTTGAGAAAACACCTGTGTTTGATTGACTCCTTGTTGCAATGCTTTGGCCACTACCATGAAATTATAACATAAATTTACATCAGCAGGCTTATAATAATTAATATATGATTTATACACACATATGTGTTAATATAATGTAATATAATGTAATGTAATATAATATAATATATTTAAAACATATGGTGTGTGGGTGCTTGTGTGTGTGTGTGGAAAGACAAGATAATGAGTCATCACTTTCTTAAATTTACTTGTGGTTCAGGGATTGACTTGATATTCCGTAACTTGGTAGGCAAGCACTCAGTGAACAATTTTTGTAAGTTATTTCCCTACTAGAACACTGTAGTGGTGTGAAGAGCAGAAAAGGTACTAACTATAAGACTGTAACTAGAACCAGTCAAGGAATAACATATACCCCATTATGTGGAGCTCATAAGGGAGGTCAGATATTATTGTTTCCATATACAAAATAAATCTATTGGATGACTAAAGAAGGAGGAATCGAATCATCTTTTCCTTTATCTCCTTCCTCTCCTTCTTCTCCTTCTCCTTCTCCTTCTCCTTCTCCTTCTCCTTCTCCTTCTCCTTCTCCTTCTCCTTCTCCTACTCCTTCTCCTACTCCTTCTCGTTCTCCTCCTCCTCCTCCTCCTTCTTCTCCTTTTCTTCTTTTCTTCTTCTTTTCTTCTTCTTCCTCTTCTTCTTCTTCTTCTTCTTCTTCTTCTTCTTCTTCTTCTTCTTCTTCTTCTTCTTCTTCTTCTTCTTCTTCTTCTTTTTCTTCTCCTTCTCCTTCTCCTTCTCCTTCTCCTTCTCCTTCTCCTTCTCCTTCTCCTTCTCCTTCTCCTTCTCCTTCTCCTTCTCCTCCTCCTCCTCCTCCTCCTTTTCTTCTTCTTCTTCTTCTTCTTCTTCTTCTTCTTCTTCTTCTTCTTCTTCTTCTTCTTCTTCTTCTTCTTCTTCTTCTTCTCCTCCTCCTCCTCCTACTCCTCCTCCTCCTCCTCCTCCTTCCTTTTCCTCCTTCTTTCTTTTTCTACCTCTTTCTTCTTACTGTACTTGAGTACTTCAAGAAAAAGATGAGTAATTTCTGAAATTCTTTTATGTGATGGAAACCTGACCTATTTGGTCAGGCATAGTCTTTATCCTTTTTAAAGAAGGATTTCATTAATTTATATTTTTACGTGTATAAGTGCTTTGCCTACCTAGATGTATGTGTGTATAGCATTTGTGGAGTCAGAAAATGACAAAATAGTCCCAGGAATAGTAATTTTAGAGCTTTTAGCTGAATTTATCATGCTGGGAATGAACTTCAGTCTCTCCATAAGAGCCAACATCTTTTTAACCACTTAGGCTCCATCCAACCCAGTCTTGTTAAAATAGTGTTAAATAATATAAGTAAATCTTTAGTAAAATAAAGACAAATGTGCTCATAAAAATAATAATAAAAAAAAACTAGTTTGGTTCAGTATAATTTGCCAAACATCTGTGAAGCAATTAATTTGTTCTTATTTTCCAATTATAAATCATTCTTATTGATCACTCTTTCTGGCTTTTTGGACCACAAAATTTTCTGCAACTTATTACATATTTTCCATTATATGCACCAAAGATACGACAGGACATTTTATATATTAGAAGTCATCCTTTCACCTGGACTTAAATTTCTTGTTTGCAATTGTTTTAAAATTTGAAGTATTTAATGCAACGCTCAATGTGTAGATTTCTTTTCTTAGTTTTTTAAAAAATTAATAAGTAAAAGTGGGAAACATTTGTTGAAATTATATATAATCTTGGACATTACTTTCAAGTATAAATATCCTATAGAATAAATCTATATATGATACCTGGATCACTATAATTAAAACAATGATTAAAAGTTATACTTAGTAGTGTAGTTTTGCTCACTATTCAAGGAAAAATTACTGAAATGAAAAATGCCACTTTAACACAAAAATAATATCATAAAATATACTTTATAAAGTGCATGATAATGATAAAACCTTAATATATACAATGATGTTTCAGACTGGGAAG
This sequence comes from Mus musculus, assembly GCF_000001635.26. Lineage (NCBI taxonomy): Eukaryota > Metazoa > Chordata > Mammalia > Rodentia > Muridae > Mus > Mus musculus. The sequence goes on from NC_000080.6 coordinate 94,116,446, forward strand.
TATATGGTGCTCCCTGTAAACATAGGGAACAATAGATCTGTTCCTGTTTTCCATATTTATGGGATGTTGTTTGAAATTCTTTTTTCATGATGTAAGCTGACACACTTTCAACACTAGTGTATGATGTCTTTAATATGAGTATTCATTTGCTGAAATAGTCTGACATTTGTAGATTTTAATGTATATTCATACTGATATACACAGCAAAAATACTTGTCACCTTCAAAGACATGACTAAACACATATTTCATGTTAAATGATTTGAATACATGCGTGCAATGATTGTAATTGTCAGTTTTCATATTCCTTGGGAAACAAAAGGAGATATTCCCCTCAATAATGGCCAGTCCTCAAGTAAGAAAATAAATGGTCCAGAAAATCTACTGTGACTATAAGTAAATCAATATGTGTAGAATTAAAAGTGTAATAACGTGCAATGGTATACTAAATGAAAAGTCTAAAATGTCTTGGGAGCACATCTTGACATTTAAAGCATATGTAGCAATTCCTAATATTAGAAATAGCTAGATCCAAACAGCAGTTCTCTCATATCTGGAAGAAAAAAATCTGCAATGCTACTTAATTTTTGCAAAGTCCTTTGCTTACACAAGTAACACAGATGAAAGTATCAGAAGCTGACAATAGCATTAAGAAGCAGAAAATACAAAGATCAAATGCCCTAACGATTATATGTTGTACTCAAAGGTCATGCATCCTGTTCAATGCTTAAAATGAAAATTCACTTTAGCAATTGATTTCTGCAACTGTTTGCAGCCCATAACATTGGCTCTAGTGATATGTGCTAATTGTACCAATCAGCATGGAGAGTTTTTCTAAATTATTTGTTAAAAAGGAATATGTCTACTTCCTATCAAAACTATAAGAATGATCAACTGTTGGTTAAATAATAAGCTGAAAGTGTGTTATTTTACATTTGTATATAAATTATTCTTTATAAATCATGCATTTTCAGAAAAAAGTCAGGAAATTGTAATCATGGTATTATGGTTCTACAAATGAAAATATTAAGGTGAATGAAATTTAAAGTACATCACATGTATGAAGTAGCAAACTCAGGACACAAAAGGACCTATGGCATGAAATCACTGGTCATAATTAGGATATGGGATTAAAGACAGTGCCTTATAAATTATACCTGTGAGTTTCTGTGTTTTTCTTTTTTCCTTTTGGTAGTTTTGTAAATAAGGCCATGTACAATACGATTTCCCCAATCAATTTCCCAAATGTTCTCCTACTCCTATTCAACTTGACAACTGTTCCTTCTGAAAGCAAAGAGATCACACATCTCACTCTTACAATTCTGCTTTATTACCTCCTCGATTCTTGTTACTTCCACTACACTTCTTATATACATGTGTACATAGTATATAAAGTGTGTATACTTTTTTCTTTTTTTATTTATTAGGTATTTTCTTCATTTACATTTCCAATGCTATCCCAAAAGTCCCTCATCCCCCCCCCCCGCCTCCACCCCGACTCCCACTTCTTGGCCCTGGCGTTCCCCTGTACTGAGGCACATAATGTTTGGAAGACCAAGGGGCCTCTCTTTCTAATAGTATATATAAAGTATATATTTTTTTCAACATGTATGCTTAAGGCTCAGAGACCATTTCAAAGGGGGCATTCATTAGGAAATAGGTAAGAGTCAAAGACAAAGATGTCTGCTGCTAAATCGTGCCTAATAAACATGAAGGGGATGCTGCATCCTCAAAACCATAAACTAATGGTTTCCTGAACAAAAGCTGCATAGGGTACTCCAGTGGGCATACTTGTGAGGAGAGCGAATTTCTCAAGTCTCCACACCTAGATAAAGAGCTACAGTCAGACAATGGCTGCTGTGAGGCTGCTTGTCTCCTCCTCCACCTCTTCTTCTTTCTTCTTCTTCTTCTTCTTCTTCTTCTTCTTCTTCTTCTTCTTCTTCTTCTTCTTCTTCTTCTTCTTCTTCTTCTTCTTCTTCTTCTTCCTTCTTCTTCTTCTTCTTCTTCTTCTTCTTCTTCTTCTTCTTCTTCTTCTTCTTCCTTCTTCTTCTTCTTCTTCTTCTTCTTCTTCTTCTTCTTCTTCTTCTTCTTCTTCTTCTTCTTCTTCTTCCTTCTTCTTCTTCTTCTTCTTCTTCTTCTTCTTCTTCTTCTTCTTCTTCTTCTTCTTCTTCCTCTTCCTCTTCCTCTTCCTCTTCCTCTTCCTCTTCCTCTTCCTCTTCCTCTTCTTCTGAATTTATTTAGACTCCATCCATTGCCTTTCCAGTTCCCACACACACAATTCCTCATCCCATTTCTCCTTCCCCTTGTCTCTTAGAGGGTGATTCCCCCTCCTTCATCAGAAATCCTGCTTCCCTGAGGCCTCAAGTCTCTCCAGTATTAGGCACATCTTCTTCCACTGAGGCCACATCAGGCAATCATCTACTATATATGTGGCTACGGCTTCGAACCAACCAGTATATGCTGCCTGTTTGGTGGCTTAGTCTCTGAGAGCTCCCAGGGATCCAGATTTGTTGAGAATTCTGGTCTTCCTATGGGGTCTCCCTCTCCTTCAGCTACTTCAATCCTTCAGCCAATTCACCTATAGAGTCCCCTACTACAGTCCAATGATTGGTTGTAAGTATATGCATCTGTCTCAGTCAGCTGGTGGTAAGGCCTCTCAGAGGACAGTCATGTTAGCTAGGGTCTTGTCAGTAAGCGCATAGCATCAGTGATAGTGTCAGGTCTTGGTGTTATGAGACAGATTCCAAGTTGGGCTGTCACTGGAAAGCCTTTCCTTCAGTCTTTCTCCTTTTCTTGTCCCTGTGGTTCTCTTATACAGCCACAAAGTTGGCTCAGAAATTTTGAGTGTGGGTTGATGAGCCTGTCCCTCCACTTGGGGACATGTCTATCTACTGAAGGTGGACTCTTTGAGTTCCCTGTCACCTCCAAGGTCTCTGGGACTTTCTAGAAGATGCCCCCTTTCCCCACGCAGAAACTGCATATTTCCATTCATTCTCCTGGAACTCAAGGCTCCTTTCCTGCTCCCTGCTTCCTGATCTTGTTCCCCATTTCCTACCCCCCCTCTCCCACTCATGCCCCTCTCTCACTCTGCCTCCCATGATTATCGTGTTTATGTGAGATTGCAGAATCATCATTTGGGCCTTCCTGCTTGTCAAACTTCTTAAGGTGTGTGGGTTGTATCTGGTGTTCTGTGCTTTTTGGCTAATATCCACTTACCAGTGAGTACATACCATGCATGTCCTTTTGGATCTGAGTTATCTTACTAATGATGATATTTTTTTAGTCCCATTCATTTTCCTGCAAAATTCATGATGTCTTCATTTTTAATAGCTGAATAATATTCCATTGTGCAAAATAACCACATTTTCTGTATTCATTCTTTGGTTGAGGGACATATGTACTTATACAAGAGGACAGCTTGGTGGAGTCTAGTCTCTTTCTTAACCTTTAATTTGGTTCTGGGAATCGGAGTCAGATTGCTAGGCTTATGTATCAAATATATGTGCTCAGTAAACTTTCTAAGCCTTATTTCAATCTTTCATAGACAGTCAATACTTTTCCTGTTATTCATATCTCCAATAGTTATGATAAGCTCATGGATAATTTCAGTAAGATTTAGTTTTTCACTTTATATATTATTTCTGGTCAGATAATATTTAGCTTCCCCAAAATTGTTAATTTTTTTTTAAATCTGGTTTTATAAAAGAGAAATGCATGCCTGTTCTTATTCCTTTTTCTTGCTACTGAAGAAAACCAGTGTGTAAGTATATTCTTGATTCTATAAAATTTTATTTATTCCACTTTGCTTAGCTTTACATACACTCTATCTTGAATTTTTATCTTCTTTTCTAGTCTTTACAGTCCTGGGATTTTACAATTTGACTCTAATTCACTATTAAATGGTACAGAAAAATATCTAATCCTTGGTAGCTGTAGGATTATGTTGCTGCAGGTCAATGTGAAGGAGCTTAGTCTTTAAGAATATTGACCTTCTAGTCCATGAGTGTGGTTTATGTCTTTACTTACTTAAGCTTTTTATGAAACATTTTATCAATATCTTATACATTCTAATATAGGTGATTTGCCCATCTGCTGTCTTTTTTTCCTATTATGTTAAACATAAACTCTAAATGTGCTCTTAGCTCATTCCTATATGCCAAGATTTTCAAAGCATGAATGCACATTTAATTTTTCCTCATCATTATTGAATGACAAGGAGAAAATTGTATTCATTTTTTGTTAGTTCAACTGATTTCTTTTAAATAATGTTTGTTTTTTCTTTGAAAATTTTATGCACCTTACCAGTGTAATTTGATCCCATCCACTTGCTGCCCTTGTCTAAGTGTCTGTAGTGAACACTCCAAACCTGTCTCCTATCAAATTTATATTCCTTTTAAAATTGATACCAGTAACTTCAGTTTTTTGATTAGGACTCCACATAATTTCAAGGGTCTATAGCCATTCTTTGGAGAATGAAAATACTACCAGCAGCCATATCTTCAGAAGAAAGCATTTTTCCTCACTAGCCAGAAAATGACAACATCTCCTCCTCTAGGAGCAGAGAGAGGAGTGCCTTCACTCATTACTGCTGGAATGGTTCAGTTTTGTAAAGGCCTTTTAGAGATAACCACAATTGTCATATACTCATGCATAAAATAGACTTGTCTATCCACTTGGCTACTTTTTAATGGCCAATTCAACTTTTAAAATACAGAAATATATACTATTTTATATCATTTGATTTTATTTGTTTAAATCCTTGTGGATTTTTTTCCCTATGATTATGATGGCTATTTACAGTGTGTATGTGTATGTGTGTGTGTGTGTGTGTGTGTGTGTGTTTGCGCATGCACGCTTACATTTTGGTAATGACTTCCTCATGTTTTGGCTGTGTACTGTCCAATAAAAGTAAACAGTATGAGGAATATACCCAATTGCTTTATGTTCTAACACATTAAAATTTTAGTTTAAATTTTTATTGTTCTATTTTCTGTTAATAAAAGTATCTGTCCTTAGGTTGTTATTGTTGTTGGAGATTTAAATTTATTTCAAAATGATTACACAGAAAATATTTCCACTGTCCAATTTGCTTCATTTGCATTCTAGTTTATTATAGTTTGAGATTGCTCTGACTAAATTACACTTGGATGTGATACAGATCGCCTTAAGTCTATAAAGTCTTACGTCTACATTACTTCCTCCCACTCTTTCTTGACAGCCTAACCAACTATATTCTCCCTCTCTTTTGAATTACCTAATGATAATTAACTCTGCTGTGAATAAGTGAGGAAAGACTAAGTTTCATATTTGCAGTAGACATAGCTTTGTTCTTATTGATAACATTTTGTTTAATAAGAATATTAAAGATAAATTTATTCTTTCTTGTATGGGCAAATGTAATTTTGGAAAGGGGTTGATTCTATGTGTCCATAAATGTTTAAATTTCAAGTAGCTGTTGACATATGTGCCCCATAATGAAGCTCACCTTACATAGGAAGATATTTTACCAAAAGTATAGAGCATAGATAGGCTTAATTCTTAGGAATGTTCCATTTTATATTTTTGTATAATAATATGATTTCTGTCCAATAAACATAAGAATCCCATAAAAGTAAAATACAGTTGAAATTCAAGTAACACTATTTATAATTTTCCATATCTTGAGGTAAAAGAATTTGGTACAATAAAAACTTGTTTTGTTTCCAGATTTCCTGATGATGAAACACGATATGGTGGCAAGTACTACAAATTTATCTTTAATATAGATTGAGTAATGTGATCATGGTTGATGTCTGTAAAGTTTCAAATTACTATTTCCATTTTTTCAATGCACTACCTGTTTAGAAATCACAGATGTTATTACATCCTTTATTTGCAAGAAAATATTTAACAAAAACGTTTTAATTTAATTTAAGAAAATATAAAAAAAAAACCTTAATGCTGAATAAATTCTGTCAAGGCCAAAAATTGTTTCCTAACTTAAATATGAGTCTTATGTTTTTATTTTTGATTCACAGTTAACTAGAGCTAATTTGATCCATTATTTAGAAAGTTTAAAATACCAGAATATGATACTTATTATGCTTAATTAACACATTTCCTTTAAAGGTAAGGTAAAAATTGTTAGAAAAGTTTCTTTCATCTTGGTTTTGAAAAGATAATCTTAATTTTGCATCAAATTTTCTCTTCTCTGTTGAATTACTTGAGGGGCATAAACTTAGAAAACACTTTCAGTCACTAAGCCAAACAATGTCTATGTTAAACTCTGTGATCAATTTGGTTTCTTTCTGAAGTTGGAGAATGGCATTTAATTGTCTAATACATACCATTCTAGGGCTTAAAATATTTCTTCAAGTTTATTGCTCTTTTATTTTAGGGATCAATGTTTTTTTTTTTCCTTTACCGCTTCATATTTTTCACTGGTGAACCTGTCTTTATCTATTCTAAGAATCACTTCTTAATCAACCTACTTTTTTCACTTCTTTTCTTGCTATGTTGTGCTGTATTAAAATGTTTGGATGCTATTCTCAGTAGGAAAACACAGCTCAGATCCATTGTTTACGTTTCCAGATATTGAGTAGAAAGGTCACTGTGCAGTTTCCTCTAGAGAATTCTTCACTTATTGATTTCAGAGACGTTACATTTACTAAGATTTTGTCAATGAGCCAGTATTGCAACAATTTCATTTCTGTGTTATACTCATTAAATTTTCAATAAGACATATAAATTGAAGAGGCATTGAGACCTCAAGTCAACATGAAGCTGAGCTTTTAAGATTTTTTAATCCTCAAATGTGTTCAAACTTTTTCTGTGAATACATTTGTTATGATTTATTATACTTGGCTCATTTCCCTAAAAATCGCTGAAGAAAACAACACTTTATATTAAGGAGTCCATGTAAGGTTGCTGAAATGATAATAGAAGATATTTTGTGGTCAGTGCCTGCACTGACGTTATTAAACATTATCATTACATAGTTAGAAAACACAGAAACATTTTGTAAGGAAATTAGTATTCATTTTAAAGAGAAACATAGAAGAATCACAGTTCTCATTTAATTGGTCTTGATACATAATCATGTGAGGGTAAATAACATATTGAACTAGCATTTTGTCACTTTTGGTGAAGTATGAGCATGAAACTGCCAGGATAATTACTTTTAATAAATTACTGACATCATTAAAGTGCAGCAAATGCACGATTTTAAGCATGCCCTAGTTTATCTACCTTTATGTTACGGAAGCCATAATTTTCTCTTTTACTTCAGGATAGTTTCCTCTACTGAGGAACTCTAAATCTTTCCCAAACCATAAATACGTGAACATAAACCCATGATTTATTGCAATTTAGCTTCTGTTTCTGTGGAGGAGGTTTACTGTGCTGAGAAAACTCATTAATCTCATTCACAGCTCATAGTATAAACATAACCTTTAGAATATATAACAGAAGAAGTTATGTGTTTGGGTGATTTACTGTTTCTGTTTTGGAAAAAGAACAAATTGTGGTGTTCTATTCTATTCTTAACTTTAATATTCATTGACACATTTGTAGTATTAATATAAACCAGTCATGGAGTACAATATTTTTACTGTTATATCACCTTCATTTATATTTGTTATAGAAATATAGATTAAAATATGTTTTAATCTATAGAAGAAACTTCAAAGCAAAATAGTATTGTATTTTTATGATGTAAATTGGTTCCAGATACTGAATGTAATTATAAACCTGATTTTGCATGTAGCTATATTCTAAACTACATTTCATATTAATTTAACATAAAGTCCATTAAGAAAAATAGACTTAAAATCAGTACGTCTTGTCAAATAATTTCTTTGTTGTTCTTTCTTAATAGTCTTGCTCTGCCACTCTAGATTTTCTTGTGTTCTACAATTTCATGTGGCAAATGCTTAATTTTCACAACAAAGATAAATGTCCTGTTTTCCCTCATAAGTTTCATTCAAATTAATTTTTCATTTAGTTCATTTCAAATATTTAGAAAGTTTCACTTTGCATGTTGCTTAGTTATTGAATACATTTAATTACAGATATACTTTTCAATATATTAAATAGAACTACCCTTTTGCAAGTATAAATGATTGAGTGGACTATGTGGTTATAACTATGAGTCTTTAATAGGCAGCAATAGTCCTTTTTTGAGTATAGAATATATAGTACGAACAATATTATTTTGTGTAGTTAAGAATTTGAAAGTATAACTTAGTATCAGTTTTAACACAACATTAATTAGAGTACTGTTTAAAGTGTTAAGCATTCTGGCTAATGTTTTAATATGTGTCTTATTAAAAATTCTTAAAAATTCTCTTTGACTTGACATAGAATGAATATAGTACAGGTTTTGAATAAAGTTCTAAACAAAAGACAGGCAAAATATATGTTGCCAAATAATTTCCTGTTGTTCTTTATAAATAGGTTTTCTCTGCCATTCTAGATTTTCTTGTGCTACTTTTCCTTGACTTCACTCAGAATTAATGTGAAAGTAAGTTCTCAGGTGTCAACCAACCTGTTGTACCCACGCTTTCTAGCATGGCAGTAGAGGGCACTATGAGAATGTGAGAGCAAATTATTCCCAGCTTTGGGCATTCTGCTAGGACATTCAACACAGAAAGAAGGGAGTTTGTGCTTCAGTCATAAATTATCCATAATTTACCAATCATTGAATTGGGAATAATCTGACATAATCTGATGGTCCTTATCAAATGAATACTGGGTGTTCACTTGGCTCTAATCACAGTCTTTTGGATGTGGTTTGAAACTTCTTCTCCGAACAAAATGTGGACATTAGGTCAATGTGTATCAACATATGGCTCGATTTCTACTCTCGGGTGGCTTTACTGATAATGTTCTGACAAACTGTGATTCCTTCCATCTGCCCATTTTTCTTGTCTCTGATCCTAGTATGGATAGAGCATATGGGATATCATAATAATTAATTTACCAATGTTCTTATTCTTTCTGCCAACAACAAATTACTTTTGGAAGATAAAATCTCAAAATCTAACATGCTGCTAAAATTATGCTATCTCCAAAGCATCTCAAGCTATTGTTATATGTCCATGGCAATTTACATGCAGGATTTGGGCTAATAAAGACACCAAGTAAATACCAAATTCCAGCATCAATGGTTGAATGTTTAAGTTCATAGTTGTAATTCTAATCCCTAGAAAGAGAAAGTATTTTCTAACCAACTTTAGTAAGTACATTACTTAAACTATTTTCTAACCTATGTGCTTTGAGCAAAACTGTTCAATATTGTTGTAATAATTTGATCAGAAGTCACATATTAAATAATAAATTAGATCAGGTGTTATTATGATATCATTGTTTATGCAAGTCTTACCCCCAACCACATTGTAGCTGCTCCCATTCTGTATATTTTTATCAGAATTTACTCTACTGATAATAACAAAGTGATTGTTTGTCCTGAGACTTCTTTTATAGAAATCAGTAAAATCATCAGAGTACAGCATATATCCTATAAGTTGCTATCTAAAATGCATTCCTGCTCCTGGGCCTTCCTAAGTAAAACAAATGTCTTACTTACATTTGATTTTATCATCTCAGCAATTTTACTGGATTACTTTTTTGCAAGCATTACATTTTTGAATGCAACATTAAATAAGCTTTAGTTTCCGTTAAACACAAGGAAAATGAATACACATGATGTTAGGTACTTATCATGCATCAGGCACCATAATGATGCTATTCATGTGCCATCTCATTTAATCCCAGAATGACTGTGTGCAGTGAGTCTTAGCAGCATTTTATAACCAGGTAACTGAGACTGAGTGAACGTAAAGCATTGCTGAGTGCAGAGTCATTGCTGAAACCCGAACCCTTGAGAACATAATCTTTGTTCAACCTTATCTATCTAGATCCCATGCACCACTGCAGATTTCCTTTTTGATGCCAGGCCATTTTGTTCATGATTAAGAGACAGCTTTGTACTGAGTTATTCCACTAGAGCTCCAAGCTTCATCGCTGACTGGAGAAAGCTGTTACGGATAATGTTTCTATCCATGCTTTTCTCTTGACCTTCTCTCCATAATGGAACGTTTCCTTGAATTTATTATGAACTAAGGGGCATAGTAAAAATGGGGATTAATGCTGCATTAAGACTCCAAGATCATTTGAAATAGCAGCTGAAATAAGGCAGAAATTGTCTCTAAAAGACTTTGTCTGGACCTGAGCAGAATAATTCCCAGTAAGTACTTAAGTATGGTTGTGTGTCAATGTTTTTCCAGACATTTATTTTGTGTTAATATTTTATCCAAAGAAATTTTCCAGTGGATACTAGTATCATATATTATTTCATTTTAACAGGGAGACAGATTTAACTAGTCAAATTTTGTAAAATATTTTTTAATAAAAGGAAATGTTTTCTTCCTTTACTACTTTCTGTAGATTTGAAAAGACATTATTTGGATATACTGACTTACTTACCTTTCCTGTTTGTCTTGCTACTCATGGTTAGTTACATATTTATCTTTATGTTACTTTAACATATATAAATATGTATATATATATATATATATATATATCCATATGGATATATATACACATACATACATAGTATCGGATTACATTTATCACATATACATATATGCATATACATGATAGGATGTAAATAATATAATAAACAAATAAATAAGAAAAATCTAACATAATTTATCTCTTATTTTGTGTAAAACTTTAGAGCCTCAATGCACTGTAACCTGAAAGTTGAATGCTTAACCTAAGCCACTATCCTCAACCACCTAGAGTTTTATTGTAGTCTCCAATTTGATATTTTTAATGTAATTCATGTTTCACATGATCTATTTATTTATTTATTTATTTATTTATTTATTATTTGGTTGGGTTTTTTTTTCATTTTTTATTGGTTATTTTATCTATTTACATTTCAAATGTTTTCCCCCTTCCCAGTTTTCCCTCCATAATCTCCATATCCCCTCCTTCTTCCCCCCTGCCTCTATAAGGATGCTCCCCCGCCCGCCCACCCACTCCTGCATCAGTGGCCTAATGTTCCCTATCCTGGGTCATCAAGCCTCCACAGGGTTCCCTCCCAATGATGCCAGATAAGGCAATTCTCTGCTACATATCCAGCTGGAGTCATGGGTACCCTCTGTGTACTCTTTGGTTGGTGGTTTATTCTCTGGGAGCTCTGGGGGGAGTCTGGTTGACTGATATTGTTGTTCTTCCTATGAGGTTGCAAACCCCTTTAGCTCCTACAGTCCTTGCCCTAACTGGGGATCCTCATTCTCAGTCGAATGATTAGCTGTGAGTATCTGCATCTGTATTGGTCTGGCTGTGGCAGAGCCTCTCAGGGGACAACTACTACCGCATCTAAAGAGATATTTGTAAAGATTAATTTATCATCTTTCAGGTACTCATTATATTTCCAAACCGTTGCAAGATCATTAATTTCTTTTGAGTTATTTATCTACCACAGGATATTACTGATCAAGTCACCTCTCCCTATATTTCCAAACTTTTTCTCAACCACTCAGTCAACTATGTTAGTGCTGAAAGAGCACTCAGAAGTGGTCTGTGTATATCCTTAGCCTGAAATGATCTTGTTCAATCTTTACCATCCAGATTCCCCTTCTGAGAAGTGTAGTCTAATTAACAATAATTCTTTGTGAGAAATGCAATCCAATACCATTTTTCAACACTATATTTCTGATCTATATTGTTACAAAAATCCTCATTCTAGTTATAATCATTACAATTTATAATCACATACTGATAACCTATGTTTCTCAAAACTCAAATATTCCTGAAGTATCAGAGAACTGATATTTATACCAATTTGAACCTAGCATTTTTATTCACCTTCTATGTCATATTAAAAGTAGAACCTTTAGAAATCTCTCATGTTTTTTTCTAAAATATATACAATAAATATTTTCTTGTTACTATATTAGTTCACCAAATTAAACTGTAAGTATGTATTTATCAAAGACTTAAAATTAAGTAAGTAAGAGCTAGGGAGTTGTTTCTGTCGGAAAAGCATTGGTTGGCCCAGCATAAAGCCTTGAGTTTCAAATCTCTATTATGCAAGCAAAGCCAAGCATGATATTTGACACTTGGAATTCAGACCTAGGAATTGGAGACAGGATAAGGCATCTTTCAGAAATCAGTCTAGTCACATCAGAGACCTCCAGCGTCATTGAGAAAGCCTGCCTCTAAAACAACAGGAAGAATATGAAAAGACACTATATGTGAACCTCTCTCCTCCATGTACACAAATATTGGGATATATTCTTGAATTCACCTGTGTCTATATATACACAGCAGACACACATGCACAACTCAGCACAAGGGCTGATAACAGTAGTCAGTGGATTATGGTTAAAACTCCCAAGTATTTGTGTGAAGCCTGAATCTTTGTCTTGTGAGAATTTTAAGGAGTCAATACAAAACAGAAAACGCCTTTAGAGAAGTACAGTTATTTGCAGCCTAATGGCTCATTATAATATTTAGCACAGTTTTTTTTTTATGCTGCAGCTATCTGTGAAAAAGGATGCAGATTAGAGGTAAATAGGTTATGATGGAATAGCGATGTTTATCACTAGAATAGAGGATATTTGGAATCTGTCTTTTCTAGCTCTCAAAATTTTGGGGGTCAGATCATTCACAGTAACATAAAATTATACACATTAATTTAAGGGTAACAAAATTTAGGTCATTTGCACTACCATTTACCTCTAGTAGTTTATACACAGTCATTAAGCTACTTGACATATTATAAAGCTGTCATTTTTCAAGACATTTGAATAAGGCCCCTAAAGATCTTTATTTTGCATTTCCTACCTCTCCACTTGTAGCTCACACCCCAAGCCCCCTTTTATTATCAGTTGGTGAGGTTGCCATTTTAAGAGTATAACTCCTGGGAGGTGATCTCTTTAAAGCAAAATGACATCTAGGCACAGAGGCCCAATTATTATTAGCAGTCAGCACAATTGTAATTATAAGTAAAATGTTTCATTATATCTGTTCAACTTTTAACTGAATCTCTGTTCTCTGCAATACTAATAAGCAGCTAGGAACTGCTGACTTGGCAGACTTCCGCATCACGTTTGTGATAACAAAGGAGGTTATGAAAATGAATTCACCACAGAAGCCCTACTGAGTAAGTTACTATGATTCACAAGTTTATTATGGTAATAAAGCACCATGAGACAGTAATGTTAGGCACTCGTATGAACAAGGAATGCTCAATATTGCTCTCAGCACATTATAGGAAAGGGCTGTGCTGGGAGTTGTGTATAGCTGAGTGTAGCCCTTGTCTTGCTGCTGAAGAAAACCTGAAGTTCCTTTTCATTTTTGCCCACATGTTCTTTTCCCCAACTGAGAATTTTCTATTGTTTCAGTTACACAAGCAAGGTGTTCTGATTGTAGTCTCAAGGTTGTGGAATTACCTCTTTCTCTAGAAGAACAGAGAAAATGGCACAGATTTGATCTTCAAACACAATGGGACTGTCACTTTTCCTCTTCTCGCTGGGATTTTCGAGTGAAGTGGGAGAGTTGAAGCAAACAGAACTGAAGTAACGAATTCCAGTGAAACTGAAGGAAAAAAGAAACACTTGAACTCCATAAATCTGGACTACTTCCCTGGTGTATCAAGTCAGTCAGCATGCATTTTGTGCTAACACATGACTAACAAGTCCCCGCCAAATGCCCAAAGTCTAGGTGAAACCTCATTGCTAGCCAGGCAATCCTATAATGTGCTGAAGAAGTAATTTCTCTTTCTTTTCAGTGATTTGATTTCTTTGTGCCCTCATCTTCTTTTATATGTGTGATGATGTGTTTTCATCTTGAAACATAATTCACACTTGAAAAAACCACTTTCTTCATAATCAACCTTTATCAAACCATATATTAGTTTCAGAAAGGTCACAGAAGTTGAAAAGGTCCATATTCTTCTTGATTGTTTTTTCAATGGTAAATATTTTATTTCAGTAAATATTTCATTTTTGATATGGATAAAAATACTTGAAGAAGATTTGTAAACTATAAATCAGGTTGGTGAAAATTATTGTAAATGTATTGTAGTCATTCTAATTACTTATATTTTAAAATGGGGAGTATATAAAAAGTCACAGTTGTTTAGAAAACAAAATGTCACCATCAGCTTTTCTTTCTTTTCTCATTTGATATTAACATTGCTTTCATTTCTGTAGTTTAATTTCTATAGCATGCACCATGCCAAGCTATGCTTTATTGTTATTAACTTCTACTTTCCTGTATAGATTAAAGAAACTGAATAAGAAAAACCAAAATTGAATATGGAGGTATGATTTGTATAATTATATAAAATATATTCCCTGTTCTCTGAGAGAAAAAATATTCATTTAAATAGCTAGCTGTAGTTTATATACAAAAGTTTAAAAGGCTAAAAATAGTGAAGTTAATTATACAATTTTAAAAGAAACAAAAAGAATAAAATACACATGAATAAATGAAAATTTGCAGTACCATCAGCACATTTTTGTAATAAATTTAAAATAGTACATTGACAACTTCATAGTGTTCAAAATTTTCTTGTGACAGTATTAATGAGAGACACAGAGGGATAGAAAGAGACTTAGTGTCATTCACTGGAAAAATAGAACAGATAAGATTTTGGGTAATAGCATAAAAATCAGCACATAAAAAACAGAAAATGCCTTTAGAGAAGTGCGGTTATTTGCAACATAATAGCTCATTATATTGTGTTTATATTTAAATCAAATGGCCATCATAGGTTGATGCATTTGTACACTAGACCCCAGTTGGTAAAGCCGTTTCAGAAAAAATTAGGAGAATTGGGAGATGAGGCTATGTTTGAAGAGCACGGTCATTTGAAGTCAGCTTTGAGCTTCCCAAAGCTTTGTTCTCTCTCTCTCTCTCTCTCTCTCTCTCTCTCTCTCTCTCTCTCTCTCTCTCTCTCTCTCTCTCTCTCTCTCTCTCTCTCCTCTCTCTCTCTCCCTCTCTTCCTCCCTCACTCCCTCCCCCCATATGTCTTCTGTCTGTCTGTCTGTCTGTCTGTCTGTCTGAGCTCCAAGCTGCTGCTCAAGCCACTGCTACCACATCTCAACTCATCCACCAAACCCCTAAACCCCAGAATTGTAAAAGCAATTAAACATTCTTACACAAATTGCTTGGTCATGGTGTTTTTATCATCAGAGCAAAAGAAAAGTAAATTTTAGAAAATATCTTAGGAATTTGATACAAATTCAGTCATTGATAGAAGTCATAATTTTGGGGACGACACAAATTTTATGTATTTTCTGTACAGGTATCCTCACCAGTTTTTTAATACCTTAAAATGAATACATGAGCTATACATCTATTACAGAGAATGTTTTTACAAAATCTGCTAATATAAATTTAATTGACAGGAATATCATTTGGATACTTGAACATCATGAGGTAAGCAAGTGGACACATAGACTTATTCAGTACAAAAAGAGGCATACTATATTAATGAACTCAGGGAGTCAATATTTTTAAAGAAGCACTACCATCCTAATATATTTGTGGAATTGCACTGATAACAAAAAAGGGCTTATAGGATTTCTGTGAGTTGTGTATGTGTCTCTTTATGGTGGAAATTTACAAATTCCTTTAACATTTATGCATTTTCAAACTGAATCAATATTACCAGTATGCAAAAATAAAATCTGATTCAGAAACTTTAAACAAATTTAAACTGACAAGAAATTGTGATATTCAATATAGGATAGACATAGAAATTTAAATTATTAAATGCAAAGACCTTCAAAACCTAACTGATTTTTAAAAGAAATATGCTTTGGTGGTTTATAATATCAATGTGGAAGAATATAGAAACAAAACTTCTGGAGACCAATATATGGGTCTTTTATGTATTTTCTAGATGTGATTGATTGAAATTGGAATATCTACCCCCACTACAAATTGAGAACAACCATCTGCTCTCCCTTTGTTTTCGGACTATGCAGGCAATTTGACCAGGTGCCCTAATTCTTGCCATGATAGCTTAAGTGTCACAATGGCCTATGAACCGTGAACCCAGATATTGTTGCAACTTCAGATTACAAAAACTTACAAATGCCAAAGAATAAACAAGAACATTCAACTGAAGAATCAATTATAAAATTTAAATCTAAATGTACACCTCAATTTCTACTTTGTAAAATATATTTTTAAGTCTGAATGGATTTTATTTAGTAGCATATGTTCCCTAGTTGGGATAATATCTCACTCATTATATTTAATTACATTTAAACACCCTTTATCTGTAGATTTATTTTAGAAATTGTCTACAGTATTCCATGTGGCCTATAAAGAAGCCTTTAATGTTAGTTATCTGTCTTTATAGTTCCTTCTCTGCCATATATTTTCATATATATGGAAGCATCCTTTGGTGATTTCAATAGGAATGGATGCCCATAGGCTCACAGATGTAAATGCTTGATCACCAGGGAAAGACATTACTAGGAGGTATTTTCTTGTTTGAGTAGGTATGGCCTTGTGATTATTCTAAATGAAACACACATCTGTAAATCTTAAAAGTTAGCAATAATATATAAGATAAAATAATAAGTATTTTTCTTTCTGGGTTTGAGTTAAGTTACTTTGGATGATTATATCGGATGATGTAACTCCCTGAATTTCCCTATAGACATAAAAAAATGCCATTTTTCATGACACTTAACTGATAGTCCACAAACAAACAAGGAAATAAAACTGTTCATATGATAATCTTCTATACTCATAAATCAGTGCAGTAATAACCAGAGAGGCTTCCTCCAGCAACAAATGGGATCTGGTCCAGAGACTCACAGCCAGACCCTATTTAGAGAGTAAGCAGGTGTGGCTTTGGGAACTGGGAGAGCAGAGGGAAGGGAAACTGTGGTGGTGACTTTTGTATGAGAGGAAAAAAACTATTTTCATTAAAAAAAATCAAACAAAATGACAAAATATGTTTTGTTTTATTTTGTTTTGTTTTGTTTCTCCGCTATTTATATTTGTTTTTATATTCCTGCTTACCTCCATGCTCCAATTCCCAGCTGAGTGTTTGATTAGGTGACATTAGTTATCTTGTCTATTGTCTGTACCAATCTTCTGTGGGATTTATAGGTAAAAGACATGTTTTCCCATTTGGTTGGTCACTACTGCTAGCAAATGATGGTGTCCATGATTGTCACAGAAACTTGTGGTTTCATATAATCACTTTTGTTAATTTTTGGTCTTAGTGCCTGTTCTACCATTGCACAGTTTAGAAAACACTTTCCCATGACTCTAAGTTCAAGCACTTTACTCTGTCTGTCAGGAGCATGGAATCAGGTCTTTCATAGAACACCTTTGAAAACTTGGAGTTGAGGTTTTGCAGGCTTGGAGATGAAGGTCTGGCTTTAATTTTCGACATGTAGCTTTTTTATACGTTAGGATTACATTTTTCCTTGTATTCTTGAGACTGTTTTATAGATACACCATTTCATTCTCCCTCCAATGGACACTTCACAATGTAACTCCTACCACTAAGGCTTGGGGAGTATGGCAGAAGAAGTGGTGTAAAAATGATTGAGCCAAAGGATCAGGGAGTTTGCTGTGGAATTGTGTATCAGAACATTGCTAGAAGCTACATGTAGATTTTATGTTTGGCTAGCATCATTTATTGTAGATGCTGTCTTTCCTACCTATGCTTTCAGACTGTTTGGCAACAATCAGTAGGATGTTAGAGTATTTTTTCTTGTATAAGTTCAGTTCTTCTGAAATGATAAGTGATCCTTCGTGTTCCTTTGCTTTGGTGTTTTGTTTTTATCACAGTACCACACTGTTTTTGATACTATAGCTGTGTAGTTGCAATAGTGGTTTTCTTTTCTTTTTTTTTAATTGGGTATTTATTTCATTTACATTTTAAATGCTATCCCAAAAGTCCCCCACATGCTCCTCCACCCACTCCCCCTACCCACCCACTCCCACTTCTTGGCCCTGGCGTTCCCCTGTACTGGGGCATATAAAGTTTGCACGACCAATGGGCCTCTCTTTCCAGTGATGGCCAATTAGGCCATCTGATTCATATGCATCTAGAGACATGAGCTGGGGGGGGGTATTGGTTAGTTCATAATGTTGTTCCACCTATAGGATTGCAGATCCCTTCAGCTCCTTGGGTACTTTCTCTCTAGCTTCTGCATTGGAGACCCTGTGATCCATCCATTAGCTGACTGTGAGCATCCACTTCTGTGTTTGCCAGGCCCCGGCATAGTCTCACAAGAGACAGCTATATCTGGGTCCTTTCAGGAAAATCTTGCTACTGTATGCAATGGTGTCAGCGTTTGAAAGCTGATTATAGGATGGATCCCCGGATATGGCAGTCTCTAGGTGGTCCATCCTTTCACCTCAGCTCCAAACTTTGTCTCTGTAATTCCTTCCATGGGTGTTTTGTTCCCAATTCTAAGAAGGGGCAAAGTGTCCACACTTTGGTCTTAGTTCTTATTGAGTTTCATGCATTTAGCAATAGTGATTTTCTTACTCAGGACTGATACATATATCCTGAGTGTTTTGTGTAAATTTTAAGATTTTTTTTTTCAAATTCTATGGAGCATTGCTTTTTCAATTTTGAGGGAAATAGCATTGAATCTGTAAGTTGCTTTTGCTAAAATGGGCACTTTCATAATATTAATCATGTAAATCCCATGAGATTATGCTTTGTCTTCTGGTACTCCATGCAACTTGTCTTCAGATTCCAGAAGTATTTATTATACAAGTCTAAATTTTGATTCATATTTATTCAATGATATGTATTAAGACTTTTGAGGATGAGATTGTTTTATGATATTTTTCTATGATTGTCTCTAGTATATAGGAAATTGATGATTTTAGTGCTAAGTTTGTTTGCTGCGAAATTGCTGAACATGCTCATATATATATATATATATATATATATATATATATATATATATATATCCATTTCATCATCTCTTATTGCTTGAGATTAGGTCTCATGTAGTCTATCAAAGTAGAGAAGAATGAGTATACATCTCCATAGTGGAGTAAAATGGCTTGAGTTCTCCATTTAGAACGATATTGGGTGTGATTATGGTTGAATACTATTTATATTAAGTTAGGATAAATAATAAGTACCATTTATCCCTAGATTCACTAGAAAGTTTATCTTGAAGGACTGTTGGATTTTGTAAAAGAGCAGCATTCATCTACGGAGATACTCATGTTTCTGATCTTAAGCCTATTTGTATGGCTTATTGAATTCGTTGTTTTACAAATATTGAATCATCCCTTCTGCTTTTTACAAATTGACTTTATCATGATATATGATCTTCTTGAAGTATTCTCGAACACAACTTACAAACACTTTACTGAGAATTTTTCTCTTTATGTTTATCAAGGATATTTGATTATATTGACATATATATTGATGTACTAACATTCTCTCTCTCTCTCTCTCTCTCTCTCTCTCTCTCTCTCTCTCTGTTCTCTCTCTCTCCCCTCCCTCTTTATTGTTACTTTGTCTAGCTTTGGTACCAGAATAACATTGTAAACTTAAAATAATTTTAAAATATTCCTTCCATTTCCATTTAATGAATAGTTTAATGGATATTTGTCTTATTTGTTCTTTGATGATCTGATAGAATTCTGCACTAAATCCATTTGACTTTGAGCTATTTTTTTCAATCGAGAGATTTTTATTTATTCCTTTTATTTCATTCGTGGTTATATATCATTTCAATTTTTAAATAATCTTGGTTTGATATTGGTAAGTGTCTGTCTAGAACGTTTTTCATTTCTTTCAGTTTTTCCAGTTTTATGGAGCATATATTTAATTTTTTTCATCAAAATATTTATTCAATAGTAATTGTATATGACTAAGCATGTATGGTATTAATTTATAGTGTTTGTGTAAAAACAATAACTTACTGCCTTCATTGTTTGGACAGAGCAGGAGAGGAGATGAAAATCCCAGAGTAAAGCTAAACCCCAAGGAGGAAGAGTGCTCTCTTAGCTTTTTGGCAGCTCTGGGTTTGCTCTCCAGCAACAGTGGGGAAGGATAATAAATTGGTCACTACATGTGTCTGGACTAGAATAGAGCCAAGACTGAAGCTCCTGAGCCAAGCCTCTAAGGCAGTGATTTTCAGTCCTTCCTAGTGGCTGAGCTCTTCTGCTGTGAAGACAGATTAGAGACCAAAGGGTTTATTCTCCCTGGCATAAAGTAACCAGGAGACAAGAAAGAAAACAAGAGCAAACCTAGAAACTGGAACAGGAGTTGCTTTTTGTTTATTTGAAGGAGTATTCTCAGCATGGTTTCTAAGTGTTAAACAACATTTTTTTCCTGGTTCCTTGTTTCTCCCTGTATCTCCTGCTGCCTATGACTCCTGACTGTTAACTAAAGACCTTCACTTTGCCAGCAGCATGAGTCTCTCTTAGGAATTTTCATTGACTGTGGCCTTTCCTTAGTGCAGAAGAATGTCCATCCATGAAAGACTAGTCAGAAAACTCCTTGGAAAACCTGTACCTGGAACAGATTTGGCTCCAAGCTTTGCTGAAGTTGTCACAGGCTATTCATGGAAGTTGCTATGTTGTAGTTCAGTTCCTAGACCTACGTATACATTCAAAACTCCAACATGCCCATGGTCTGTCAAAGAACTTTATTATGAATTTTTAAAACATGGCGCTTTTGATTCTCTGTATTTCTTCAGGGTGTATTGTAATGTCCCCATATTCATCTCTAATATTCTCTCTCTCTCTCTCTCTCTCTCTCTCTCTCTCTCTCTCTCTCTCTCTCTTCATTTAGATCTATTAATTCCAACTCTTTTTTTTGATGATCTCTTTGTAACAATAGTGTTTGTGAGATGTGTTTGCCCTTGTTTTACTTAGTCCTTCATGAGCATCATTGAGTATAACTTTACATATATATATATATATACACACACACACACATATAGATGTGTATACACATATATTATACACACATCTATATGTGTGTGTATACACATACATATGTTAATATATATATTGAAATAGTTGCTATAGACACTTAGAATTATAAATATCTCTCTTAGTACTTCCTTCATTATGTACCATATGTCTTGGTATCTTTTTATTTCCTTTACACCTAACTTCAGAAACCTTAACTTTTTTTCTTGTATTGTTTCCTTGACTCAATTATCATTAGGGGGTATTTCATCTTCTTTAGATTCTGTTCTTGTTAAAATCAAGTATCATTAAGTTATGGTAAATTAGAATATAGACTGTTTTCATTATCTTTTTTTATTATCTTATATTTGCTAAAATATAGCTTAATATGTGATTAAGTTGGAGTCAGTTCCATGTGCTGTGTCCATTCAATTAATGTTATTATTCAACTTCAATGGTTTTGTCTGTTTGGCTATTTGTTTGTTTGTTTGTTTAGTATTTGGTCCACATGATCTATCTATTGATAATATCTAAACTTTTAAAAACCAGATTATTGTTTTAAAAAATCACTGCATCAGTGATATTTTGAGACAATTTAGATAAAAATCAGAAAGGAAGATTATAATTATATAAGAGCCAAACTCTGAAAGAAGTAAGATATTTAAAGAGAAAGAACAACCCCACCCCACAGTTCAAAACTCTGACCCATAATTGTTCCTGTCTGAAAGAACTCCAAGGACAAAAAATGGAGAAGAGCCTGAGGATAAGAAAGTCTAGAGACAGGCCCAAAGTGGAATCCAGAACCCAAGGCCTGCCACTATTACTGAGGTTATGGTGTGCTCACAAGAAGAGACCTATCATGATTGCCTTCTTTGTATTGTTCCTTTTTATTTTTTTTTCTATTTTATTGATTTCAACCATCAGTTTGATTATTTCCTGCTGACTACGTTTCTTGGGTATGCTTAGTTCTTTTTTTTAATTGGATATTTTCTTTATTTACATTTTAAATGTTATCGCCTTTCCTGGTTTCCTTCCCTCTCTGAAATACCCTATCACATCCTCCCTCCCCCTGCTTCTATGAGGGTGTTCCTCCACTCACCCGCTCTCGATTCCCCTATAGTGGGACATCTATAGAGCTTTCATAGGATCAAGAACCTCTCCTTCCATTGATGCATGACAAGGCCATCCTCTGCTACATATGCAGCTGGAGCCATGTGTATTATTTTGTTGATTGATTAGTCCCTGGGAATTCTGGGGGTTCTGGTGGATTGATATTGTTGTTTTCCTTTGGGGTTGCTAAACCCTTCAACTCCCTTCTATAACTCCTCTATTAGGAGTCTCACACTCAGTCCAATGTTTGACTGTGAACATCTGCCTCTGTATTTGTAAGGTTCTGGCAGGGCCTCTCAAGAGACAGCTTTGTCAGGCTCCTTTCAGCATACACTTCTTGGCATCCACAATAGTGGCTGGGTTTGGTCATTATATATGGGATGAATCACCAGGTAGGACAGGCTCTGGGTGGCCATTCCTTTTGTCTCTGTGCTACACTTTATCTCCATATTTGCTCCTGTGAGTATTGTGTTCTCTTTATAAGAAGGACCAAAGCACCCACACTTTGGTCTTCCTTATTATTAAACATCATGTAGTCTGTGAATTGTATCCTGGTTATTTTGAGCTTTTAGGCTAGTATCCTCTTATTGATGAGTGCATACCATGTGTTTTCTTTTGTGATGGGTTATCTCACTCAGGATGATATTTTCTAGTCCTATCCATTTACGGAAGAATTTCATGAATTCATTGTTTTTAAAAGCTGAGGAGTAAACCATTATGTAAATGTAACACATTTTCTATATTCATTCCTCTGTCGAAGGATATCTGGATTCTTTCCAGCACCTGGCTATTATAAATAAGGCTGCTATGAACATTGTAGAACATGTATCCTAATTATGTGTTAGAACATCTTCCCAGGAAATAGTATAGCTGAATCCTCAGGTAATAATATGTCCAATTTTCTGATGAACTGCAAAATTGATTTCTGGTTTACCAGCTTGCAATCCCTCCAGCAATGGAGGAGTGTTCCTCTTTCTCCACATCCTCACCAGCATCTGCTCTCACCTGAGCTTTTTATCTTAGCCATTCTGACTGGTGTGAGGTAGAATCTCAGGAGGCTTGTTTTGATTTGCATTTCCCTGATGACTAAGGATGCTGAACTTTTCTTTAGGTGCTTCTCAGCCATTCTATATTCTTCAGTTGAAAATTCTTTGTTTAGTTCTGTACCCCATTTATAATGGGGTTATTTGATTTTTTGGAGTCTAACTTCTTGAGGTCATTAAATATATTGGATATTAGCCCTCTATTGGATGTAGGATTGATAAAGATCATTTCCCAGTCTGTTGGTTGCTGTTTTGCCTTATTGACAATGTCCTTTGCCTTACAGAAGCTTTGCAATTTTATGAGGTACCCATTTGTTGATTCTTGATCATACAGCACAAGCTATTGGTATACTGTTTAGGAATTTTCCCCCTGTGCCTATATCTTCGAGGCTCTTCCCCCCCTTTTCTCCTCTATAAGCTTCAGTGTATCTGGTTTTATGTGGAGGGCCTTGATCCACTTGTAGTTGAGCTTTGTCCAAGGAGTTAAGAATGAGTCAATTTGCATTCTTTTACATGCTAAACACCAGTTGAGCCAGCAAAATTTGTTAAACATGCTCCCCACCCCCTTCCCCACTGGATAGTTTTAGCTCCTTTGTCAAAGATCAAGTGACCATGTATATGTGGGTTCATTTCTGGGTCTTCAATTCTATTGCATTGATCTTCTTGCCTATCTCTGTATCAATACCATGCAGTTTTTATCACAGTTGCTCTGTAGTACAACTTGAGGGCAGGCATGATTATCTCACAGACGTTTTTATTGTTGAGAATTGTTTTGCTTTCCTGGGTCTTTTGTTATTCCAGATGAATTTGCAAATTGCTCCTTCTTATTCTGTGAAGAATTGAGTTGGAATTTTAATGGGACTTGGTATTGAGTCTGTAGATTACTTTCAGCCAGATGGTCATTTTTACTATATTAATCCTGCCAATCCATGAGCCTGTGAGATCTTTCTATCTTTTGAGAGCCTCCATTTCTTTGTTCAGAGACTTAAAGTTCATTTCATACAGATCTTTCACTTGCTTAGTTAGAGTCACACCAAGGTATGTAGTATTATTTGTGGCTATTGTGAAGGGCATCATTTCCTTACTTTCTTTCTCAGCCTGTTTATCCTTTGAGTAGAAGAAGGTTACTGATTTTGGGGGGGGGGGATTAATTTTATATCCAGCCATATTGCTGAAGTTGTTTATCAGCTTTAGGAGATCTCTGGTTCAATTTTTGGCATCACTTAAGTATACTATCATAGCATCTGCAAATAGTGATATTGTGACTTCTTCCTTTTCAATTTGTATCCATTTGATCTCCTTTTGTTGTTTAATTGTCCTAGCTAGAACTTCAAGTAGTATGTTCAATCAACAGGGAGAGAGCCAGCCTTGTCTAGTCCCTGGTTTTAGTGGGATTGCTTCAAGTTTCTCTCCATTCAGTTTGATGTTGCCTACTGGTTTGCTGTAACTTTCTTTTACTATGTTTATGTATGGGCCTTGAATCCTGTTGTTTCCAAGATTTTAGCATGAATATTGTCCAATGCTTTTTCAGAAACTAATGAAATGATCGTTGCCCCCCACCCCCACTTTGAGGTGTTTATGTAGTAGATCATGTTGATGGATTTCCATATTGAACCATCCCTGCATCCCTTAGATGATGCCTACTTGATCATGATAGATGATCGTTTTGATGTGTTCTTGGATTCAGTTGGCAAGAACTTTATTGACTATTTTTGCATTGGTATTTATAAAGAAAATTGGCCTGAAGTTTTTTTCTTTGTTGGGTCTTTATGTGGTTCAGATATACGAGTAATTGTGGCTTCACAGTACTAATTGGGAAGAGTACCATATGTTTCTATTTTGGGGAATAGTTTGAGAAGTATTGGTTTTAGGTCTTCTTTGAAGGTTTGATAGAACTCTGCATGAAACCCATGAAACCCATCTGGCCCTGGGCTTTTTTTTTTTTTTTTTTTTTTTTTTTTTTGTTGAGAGACTATTAATGACTGTTAGGGCATATGAGACTGTTTAGATCGTTTATCTGATCCTGATTTAACCTTGTATGTGTCTAGAAAATTGTCCATTTAATTCAGATTTTCCAATTTAGTTGAGTATAATCTGTTTTAGTAGGATCTGATGATTTTTTTGAATTTCCATAGTTTTCATTGTTATGTTTCCCTCTTCTTTTCTGATTTTATCAATTTGGATATTGTCTCTGTACCCTTGGGTAGTCTGGTTAAGAATTTATCTTGTTGATTTTCTCAAAGAACAAACTGCTGGTTTTGTTGATTCTTTGTATAGTTTTTTGTTTGTTTGTTTGTTTGTTTTGTTTCTATTTGGTTGATTTTAGCACTGAGTTTGATTATTTCCTGCTGTCTACTCTTCTTGGGTATATTTGCTTCTTTTTGTTCTAGAGTTTTCAGGTGTGCTGTCAAGCTGTTAGTGTATGCTCTCTCCAGTTTCTTTTTGGAGGTACTCAGAGCTATGAGTTTTCCTCTCAGGACCTCTTTCATTGTGTTGCATATGTTTGGGTATATTGTGTCTTTATTTTCATTAAATTGTAAAAAGTCTTTAATTTCTTTATTTCTTTCTTGACCAAGTTATCATTGAGTAGAGTGTTGTTCAGTTTCCATGAGTATGTGTGTTTTCTGTTGTTTTTGTTGGAATTTAAGAGCAGCCTTAGTCAGTAGTGATCTGATAGTGTGCATGGGATTATTTCAATCTTCTTGTATCTGTTGAGGCCTGTTTTGTGGCCAGTTATATGATCAATTTTGGAGAAGGTACCATGAGGTGCTGAGAAGAAAATATATTATTTTTTTAGGATGAAATGTCCTATAAATATTTGTTAAAACTATTTGGTTCTTAACTTCTGTGAGTTTCACTGTGTCTCTGTTTTGTTTCTGTTTCCATGATCTGACCAGTGCTGAGAGTGATGTGTTAAATTCTGCCATTATTATTGATTGTGTGGGCTGCATTGTGTGCTTTAAGCTTTAGTAAAGTTTCTTTTTATGGATGTGGATGCCCTCGCATTTGGAGCACAGATGTTCAGAATTGAAAGTTCATCTTGTTAGATTGTTCATTTGATGAGTATCAAGTGTCTGTCCTTATCTGTTTTTATAACTTTAGGTTGAAAATCAATTTTATTTGATATTTTATTTGATATCTAGCTTGTTTCTTGGTTCCATTTGCTTGGAAAATTGTATTCCAAACTTTTACCCTGAGGTAGTATCTGTCTTTGTCTGTGAGGTTTGTTTCTTGTATTCAGCAAAATGCTGAGTCCTGTTTATATCCAGTAGGTTGGCCTATGTCCTTTTATTGTGGTGTTGAGTCCATTGATGTTAAGAGACATTAAGGAAAAGTGATTGTTACTCCCTGTTATTTTTGTTGTTAGAGGTGGCATTATGTTTCTGTGCCTATCTTCTTTTGGATTTTTTTTGAAAGATTATTTTCTTGCTTTTTCTAGTTTCCTGCCTTGTGTTGGTGTTTTCCATTTATTATCCTTTGGTAGGGCTTGATTTGTGGAAAGATATTGTGTACATTTGGTTTTGTCATAGAATACCTTGGTTTCTCCATCTATGGTAGTTGAGATATTTGCTGGGTATAGTAGTCTGGGCTAACATTTATGTTCTCTTAAGGTCTGTAGACATCTGCCCAGAATCTTCTGGCTTTCATAGTCTCTGTGGAGAAGTCTGGTGTAATTCTGATAGGTCTGCATTTTTATGTTACTTGACCTTTTTCCCTTACTGCTTTCAATATTCTTTCTTTATTTAATGTATTTGGTGTTTTGATTATTATGGGATGTGCGGAATTTCTTTTCTGGTCCAATCTATTTGGAGTTCTATAGGCTTCTTTTATGTTCATAGGCACCTCTTTTTTTTAAGTTAGGGAAGTTTTCTTCTATAATTTTATTGACGATATTTACTGGCCTTTTAATTTGGGAATCTTCACTCTCTTCTATACCTATTATCCTTAGGTTTGGTCTTCACATTGTGTCCTGGATTTCCTGGATGTTTTGGTTAGAGTTTTTTTTTTTGGGGGGGGGGTTATTTTCTTTGACTGTTGTGTCAATGTTTTATAAGGTATCTTCTGACCCTGAAGTACTCTCTTCTATTTCTTGTATTCTGTTGGTGATGCATGCATCTATGACTCATGATCTCTTTCCTAGGCTTTGTAACTCAAGGCTTGTCTCCCTTTTAGATTTCTTTATTGTTTCTATATCCAATTTAGATCGTGGATGGTTTTGTTCATTTGCCTGTTTGGTTGTGTTTTACTGTAATTCCTTAAGGGATTTTTTGTTGTTGTTGTTGTTTGTTTCCTCTTTAAGGGTTTCTACAGGTTTACCTGCATTCTCCTGTATTTCTTTAAGGGAGTTATTTATGTTCTTCTTAAATCCTCCATCATTGTCATGAGAAGTGACTTTAGATCTGAATTTTGCTTTTTCAGTGTGATGAAGTATCCAAGATTTGGTATCATGGGAAAATTGGGTTCTGATGATGTCAAGTAGCCTTGGTTTCTGTTGCTTCTGTTCTTATGCTTGTCTCCCACCATTTGATTATCCCCAGTGCTCCCTCCCATTGCTGTCTCTGTCTGGGGCTTGTAATATGGTAATCCTGTAATCCTGGTTTAGTCAGAACTCATCACAATCCAGCTGGTTTTGTGATCCTGGGATTCTGCGTGTGTCTGAGTTCCTGGGACTCAAGCTGCTTTTGCCATCTTGAGATCCTGGTGTGACCAAACTCCTGGGATCCTGGGATCCTGGGATCCTAAGATCCTGGGCCTGCTAGAGTGCCTTGGAGTGGAATCTCCTCTTGGGGCTGTGGATCTGGACGTTAAGTCTGTGGCCAATGTAGACTGGTGCAGACTGGAAGGAACCCAAGCCACAGGTCGGGTGGGGTTTCTGTGTCCCTGGATCCTGCTGGTCCCAAATAGTCCTCGTGGTTTTGTAACAGATATTGCATTCTACTCGCAGCCGATCCTCATGCTTAATTCCTTTTGTTCTAGAGCTTTCAGGTGTATGAGAGATCCCTAATTATTTTAAATGTAATAACAGTGCTATAAACTTTCCTTTTATCACTGGTTTCATTGTGTCCCATAATTTAGGATATGTTATGCATTCATTTTCATTGAAATCTAGGAAATCCTTAATCATTATTAATTTCTCTCTTAACTCAGTATTCATTCAGTAGAGATTTGGTCAGCTTCCATGAGGTTATCAGCCTTTCTGCTGTTGAAATTCAGCTTTAATTTAAGGTAGTCTGATAAGATGCAGGAGGTTGTTTCAATTTTCTTGTATCTATTGAAACTTCTATTGTGAAGTTTGGCCATTTGTGGAGAAAGATGCAAGAAGACCTGAGAACAAGATATATTTCTTTTATGTTTCAGTGAAATGTTCTGCAGATATCTCCGAGGTCCATTTGGTTTATAGCATCTCTTAGTTCCAGTATTTCTCAGGTTAGAATTTGTCTGGATGACCAGTACATAGATAGAAGTGAGGTATTGAATTATCCTACTATCATTGTGTAAGGGTCAATGCATGGTTTAAGATTTAGTAATAATTTTATTATAAATATGAATACCCTTGGCCTCAGGACAGATTTGAAAAATTAAACTGATGCTTTAGTGGATTTTTCCTTTGATGAATATAAAGTCCTTCCCCAACTCCTTTGATTGATTTTGGTTTGAAGTCTGTTTTGTTTGATATTAAAATGGCTAGACCAGCTTGCTTTTTGTCCATTTGCTAAGAAGATGTTTTCCCAACTATTTATTTTAAGGTAATGTCTATCTTTGTTTGATGTTGAGATTGCTTCTTGTATGCAGTAGTAGGATGTTTTTTTACATCCATTTTCTTAGTCTGCATCTTTATATGCAGGACCTGATTCCACTGGTTCTGAGAAATATGAGTAATTATTATGTGTTATCATTTTGTTCTTGGCAGGGTGTTACATGTGTACCTGTATTTATGTGTGAATAGGTGTGTGTGTGTGTGTGTGTGTGTGTGTGTGTGTGTATGTATGTATGTGTGAGTGTGAGTGTGTTTGTGTACTTCCAAACTTTTGGTTTGCTTTTTGTTGTTGTTGTTAGTGGTGGTGGTGGTGGTGGTGGTGGTGGTGTTGGTAGGGTGATTGGCTTTTTTGGTGGAAGATTATTTATTTCTTATGTTTTCATGTGTGTAGTTAACCTGTTTGTGTTTTCTTTCTAGTGTCTTCTGTAGGTCTGGATTTTTAAATAGATATTTTTTAAATTGTATTTTATCATGGAATATCCTGTTTTTGTCATCTCTGATAACTGAAAGTTTTGTTTGGTGGCGTCTGTGGTCTCGTTGTGTCTGTACAGGCCCTTCTTGCTTTTAGGGTTCCCACTAAGACATCTGGTTTAATTCTAATAGATCTACCGTTATGTTTTTCTTGCTCTGTTTCCCATGCAGCTTTTAATATGCATTTTTGTACTTAAGCTCAATATTTTGATTAATATGTAGCAAGGGAACGTTCTTTTTTTTATGATTGCACTGTTTCTTCTGTTTTATTTTCTTAAAATGACAGTTTGCATGAAATACCCAGAATAGGAAAGACCATAGAGGCAGAAAGATAGAATTAGTGGTATTAAGACAGGAAAGGGCCAGGGAGGTCTTGACTGAAGATGGATAATGGGTTCTGAGAAAGATACAAGCAGGCATTTCACAACACCACAAGACCACAGTGCAATGCTAAGACACTTTCTTTAACATAGTTTAGATGATAGTTTTCTAAAGAAAAAAATATTTTTTACCTAATTTAAAAAACAAACAACAACAACAAAAAACCCACTAAAATCAGGCATAATGATAGGAAGGGGTGTTTTAACACAAGTAGCTATTCTATATAAGGTTAGTATATCTGTGTCCCAAACATCACCTTTTTTTTTAATTAGGTACTTTCTTCATTTACATTTTCAATGCTATCCCAAAAGTCCCCCAGACCCTCCCCCCTACTCAACTTCCCACCCACTCCCACTTCTTGGCCCTGACGTCCCCTGTACTGGGGCATATAAATTTTGCAAGACCTCACTTTCCACTGATGGCTGACTAGGCCATCTTCTGATACATATGCAGCTAGAGTCAAGAGCTCCGCCGTACTGGTTAGTTCATATTGTTGTTCCACCTATAGGATTGCAGACCCCTTTTCTTTTTCTTTTTTCTTTTTTGTTCAAGGGGACATTCTTTTCTGACCTAAAATATTTGATGACCCGTAAACTTCTTGTACATCCTTCTTTGGGGACAGTCTTCTTTAGATTAGGAACATTTCCATTGAGATTTTTTTTTTTTTAATTTCTGGGCCTTTGCACTGTGATTCTTCTCCTTCTTCTATTCTTATTATTCTTAGATTTGGTTTTAGTGTTCCAGATTTCTGGATGTTTTGTGTCTGGAGCTTTTATATTTTTCATTTTCCTAAATTGATTATATTTCTTTTATCATATCTTCAATGTCTGAGATTTTCTTTTCTCTTATAACCTGCTGGTAACGATTGCATCTATAGTTCCACTTTGCTTTCATAGATTTTCCATCCCCAGAATTTTCCTCGGTTATATTTTCTTTATTGCTTATATTTCTATGTTCATGTCTTAAAAAGTTTACTCATTTTCTTCAATTTTTTTTCCTGTTCTTGTCTTTTGGGGGTTGGTTTCTATAAGGTATTTAACTATTTCTTCCTGTTTTTTTTTTTCTCTTGATTTCTTGAAGGAATGTGTTCAGATCTTTAAGGACAGCTATCATCTCCATAATGTTGGTTTTAAGGCCTTGGTTTTTTTTCTTGTGCTTCAGCTGCCTTAGAATAGTCAGAGTTTACTATAATAGAACATCTGGGCTCTGGTGGTGATGTATTGCTCTGAATGCTGTTAATTGTTTTTTTAGACTAGATTCTAAGCATCCTGGTTTAGGATGATTATATTTCTAGGCAGTGATCTAAGGGTTTATCCTTGTTGCATAGACATGTTCATTGTATCTGTTTCCTTGGTAGTCTTCTAGCCTGTTTGGTCTGTGGTTGAACAGGGGTCTCCACTTGAGTTTGTGGCTAAACTTCTGGTGGCTGCTGTGCTAGCCAGATGTCTCAATTTGGGATAGAGGCTGTTCACTTTCTGGCAGCCTACATGGGAGCTCTTCCAGTTGGAGACTCAGCTTGAGTTGTAGGCTGCTGTATGCTGACCAGAAGAGAAGCAAGGATAGGGGATAGTTGTGGTGGGCACAGAAAGAGTGGAGATGGTCTGAAAGCAGGGAACCTACCTGGAGTTCTAATGCTAGGTGTGGCCACTGGTCCACCAAGGAGTCTCACTCATACTGGGGCCTGGAATATGGACATGACAGAAGGAGGATTTGGGATAATGTCAGATGGGGATCACTGAGAGTGTGGAGTGAGTCTTCATTTAGGCAATATACTTGGTCTTTCTAGCAGACACAGCCACTGTTGGGGCTGCTGGTGTCTGATGGAGTTAGTGGATGGTCTTCTGGCAAGCATTGCTTGTAAGTCTTCAGGGATTTCTGATCTTCTATATTTCTTCTGATTAGTTTGCTCTGAAACCTATGTAGTCAAATGTTAGGGATTGATATGCCTGCTATTTTTCTTTGTTTTATTTGCTTGGAATATTTTCCCCCATTATCAGTAAGAGTGAGTTGTGGGATTTTAGGGAGGCAAAAACAAACAAACAAACAAAAACAAACAAACAAAAAAACCATAAAAATATGTGTTATGGTTAGTTTTTTGGTTTTTTGTTTTTTTAAATTCAGTTTACTCATCTGTGTCTTTTTATTAGTGCATTGGTGATATTTCAATTTGGAAATTTTACTGAAAGATGTGCACAATTAACTGGAACAAAACCGATAAAATTTTGTTAATTTTGTGGTGTTTGCTTAGTCCTTATCATTGTGGATTTCTTCTATGTGACCT
The DNA here is from genome assembly GCF_000001635.26 of Mus musculus. NCBI lineage: Eukaryota > Metazoa > Chordata > Mammalia > Rodentia > Muridae > Mus > Mus musculus. The sequence continues at coordinate 94,148,414 of NC_000080.6, forward strand.
TGTTGGTGTCATTTATACTACTCTTCAGACTAGTCAGCCAACATGGGATCCATAAATTCCTTTAATTGAGATCATTATGGAAAATTTTAATTTTTCTTCAAATTTAGTGGATAGATTTGCTGAGAACAGAAGTCCCAATTGAGAGTAATGATCTTTCAGAACTAGAACATGTATTTCTAGGCCCTGGGGCTTTAAAAGTTTCTATATAAAACTTAGAATTAAATAAATTATTTGACCTTTTTTTTTCTTTCAGTTTTAAATTTCCTTTCCTTATTACATGTTTTTAATGTTTTAATCATAATATATCACACAAAGTTTCCTTTCCCATCTTATCAATTCATGTTTTGAAGACTTTTGTATCTGGTTAGAACTTTGGGAAAGTTTCCTCTAAGAACTTCATGAAGATATTCTATGTATATATAAAATTATACGTTTTCTTGAGACTTTTACAATGACCTTAGTGTTAGTAACTCCTCTATCCTTTCTGGTGGTATAAGTGAGTCATATGGTGCATTTATGATTTTGAGAATTCTCAGCACTGATTTCTAGAGAGTGACTGCACCATTTTGAAATCCCATGAATAGTGAATCAGGGTTGCCTTTCTCTGCATCAACTCAAGTTAGTTTGTGAATCTTAGTCTCTCAGAGTGGGGAGAGATATTTCAAAGTTGATATTTGCATTTCTCTAATTTAAAAATAATAGACACTTTGAGAGGTATTTATTTTTTATAGAACTCATTCAGATCCATGGTCCATATTTTCAGTAAGTCAGTTTTTGCTTGTTTGTTTTTAATTTTTTTAAATTCCTTATATATTCTGAATGTAAATATTGTGTTAGATTTATAGTCCAGAAATATTTTTCTCCCGCTTTGTAGGTTTTTTTCTCACCTTACCACTTGCTTGCTTTATTTTTGTCATGTAACACAAAACACACTCACAGAATAAAAAATAAATAAACACATATATAGATATATGCATAATACATATACATATATACACATATATATACATATATATATATACACATATATATATACATATATATATACACATATATACACACACACACAATATATATATATATATATATATATATATATATATATATATATATATGTATTGTGTGTGTGTGTGTGTGTGTGTGTGTGCGCGCTTTGTGTTACATGACAAAGGAACAAGTCCTCAGATGAATTATCTAATCTTAAATGATTAGCCCTGACATCACAAGCACCATTACAACAAAAGAGGCTAAGGATTTGAGGAGGAGAAACAGGATGCAAAAGAATGATTGGAGAGAGAGAAATAGAAGGCGTTCTTGAGAGGAATGGCAAGGAGAAAATGATGAAACTGTATTCCAATTCAATTAAAAAAAATGAAGAGAAAGAAAAAAGAATTAAGTGTTTAAATAGAAAAAATTGATCTTTATAGTATAAACAAAGGAATGAAATGGTAGGCAATTTATTTTTAGTTGTACATATATCTAAGAAGATTAGGCTAGTAAATCAGTGTCATTTGAATTATTATAAATTAGATCAAATTTTAAGTTTTGTTTTACTATGAATAAAAAAATGTTTCACCTGCAAATTTAATAAAATTTGAATCATTTTTCCCCTCATCACAGCTATTATAAAATAAGGTGGACAGTTTGCTTACAGAAATATAGTTATATGTTTTCAAACCATTCTTTAACCTTCCTGGGTAATAAAAAAGAAGATTAATTATATTTTAAGATAGGGAACTAATGGCCGTTATTCCAGGTTAATACAAGAACCAAATGATCATTTCTGTCTTGTACTTTATTATGTCCTTTCTGTTTTCAGGTACACAGATAATTTAGATTTTTCTACATGGCATTAAATTAGATTTGTCAAGTGTCAATGATAAAATGTTCATCTAACATCATTAAATTAAACATAATAGAAATTACCTTTACTATGTTACCTTTCTTCTATGGCCATGGCTCAAACATTAATTATTTCCATAGTATAACAAGCTCTCTTACGTACTGCGTATATACTTTATATACTTTATATATATAAAGATATATTTTATTTGTTCTTAACTGAGTAACACAGTCAATCTTCTTGGCTTCCTTCCTGTCTTAACTTTCAATATTTCAGACTGAATAAAAAGAAAACAGAAAAAAGAAACAAAGAAAAAAGAAACAAAGAAAAAGGAAAGAACATGAGGTAGAGGAGAATGTTTACAGTAGATAAAAAGGAGACATAGCCAGAGGCAGAGACATCTGGGAGAATGCAGACTGCACCAAGATCCATATAAAGAAAGTGGGGAAAGGAAAGGAAAGGAAAGGAAAGGAAAGGAAAGGAAAGGAAAGGAAAGGAAAGGAAAGGAAAGGAAAGGAAAGGAAAGGAAAGGAAAGGAAAGGAAAGGAAAGGAAAGGAAAGGAAAGGAAAGGAAAGGAGAAATAGCAAGACTAGGTACAGCAGCCAGGAGGCCCAAAAGATAAAAGATGTGGTAATCATAATGGATGGATTATATAGAGGAGACAAGTGTCTAGAGGAAGTGTGACCCACCAACTGAGCTGGAGATTTTAGGGTACAGGATGGGGTTTGCTAGCCGTACTCCGTAATAGCTAAGGACTGAAGAATGATGGGAGTACCTGGCTTCCAAGGCCAATTTGACATGTTAAATAGGCACCTTGCCTATGCCCATTTGTCCCAGAGTTTTAGAGTTAACACAGATGACTCCTTTTGTTCTTAAGGCTCTCCACTGATGCTTTTTATTTGGCTTCTTAATTTTCACATCTCAAACATCATTTTAGGTTGTGCTTTGTTCATCAATCCTTTTTCTTCATTAAGTTCAGTTGTTGTAGCTTAGATCTTTAGGATCCTGCTATTTAAGGCCATACTCTACCACATCTGGACAGTTCCTCTGCATTTGGGTACTAAATGGAGATCTCCTTTTCCTAGCAGGGCTTCCTTTTTTGCCTGATCTGGGGAGCCAGATCCCTACACCCTCTGCCTGAGGAAGTTCATGTCCTTGGCATACCTATAAGTTCAACCTTCTCTTTCCCAATAAGTACCTGCCAAGCAAGTTTCTGGATTCCTGGAATGTGTATCTATGCAAATGAAGCATTGCTGGTCTTAAACTCCAGCTAAGGCTTACATTCACCATGAAAATACCTTCTCACCTTACAAGGTTCAGATAGCTAATTTCTACCACTAAAATCCTCAGAGAAGGCCTTTGCCTCACCCCCACTGCCACCTTTCAGCACCGGTAGACCTCATGGATTCTGATCTCCACTTCATTATTCCAGACCAGTATTCAGAGGCATATTGACACCCTGAGAGACAAAGGAGACTGAGAAAACACAGATTGATAACTTGTTTCACTTAGCACTTTTCTTTTATATTTGATTTCTTTTGATGTGTTTATGATCAGTTTTTGATCCTTTGCAAGATCTATTAGATAATTCTCACTATGGTTCATTATGCTGCATCAGTAGGTTTTAGAGGGGTGTGCGTTATCTTGGATTTTTACTCCAGTTTCTGTTTTTGTACTCAAAAGTTCCAAATCTAAACTAATTTTTATATATGTGCATACCATGTATAAACAAAGTATAAGAGATATAAAATATAGAAATACAAAATTTCATAATCAGAAATTCCCTTTTCTTTTTGTTCCCTTAAACCCTTTGGATGTAATCCATAAATCCAATTGCTCTCAAATTAATGAGCTCTTGTCTTCTCTCTCTCTCTCTCTCTCTCTCTCTCTCTCTCTCTCTCTCTCTCTCTCTCTCTCTCTCTCTCTCTCCTCTCTCTCTCTCTCTCTCTCTCTCTCTTCAGTCAAAAGTTTAGGCAAATGGATGGAACTAGAAAATATCATCCCAAGTCAGGTAAAGCAGTCACAAAAGAACACATGTGGTATGCATTCACAGATAAGTCAATATTAGCCCAGAAACTTGGAATACCCAAGATATAATTCAGAGTCCACATGAAGCTTAAGAAGAAAGAAGAAGGAAGGCCAAAGTGTGGATACTTTGAAATTTTCATGGAAGGAGTTACAGAGACAAAGTGTGGAACAGAGACTGAAGGAATGACCATCCAGAGACAGCCCCACCTGAAGATCCACCCCATATAGAGTCACCAAACCCAGAAACTCTTGTGGATGGTGAGGTGGGGAATGGAATATGGAGTGTAAAAAATAAATTAAAAAAAATAAAATAAGAAAAAAAAACCTAAAAACTCAAACTCATCATTAAATATTTTTGTAAGAGAGATATTTCTCCAGGTATAATATGCCAACATACAACCTTGGGGCAGAAATTGTTTGGTTGACCTCTCCAATATCCTGGAAGTTATGGCCATAAAAAAAATGTAAGGGAAACCAGTGATAATTGGGTGTGTTGTTATGTAAGTTTGTCATTTGTCCCCTGAAGTTGAGAGGAAGAGGGGTGTTGTTAGACCATCCCTTGAGATCCACTATCAGCTGGTGTGGTGATTTGACTAACAACAACCTCTGTAGGCTCATATACATAAATTCCATTGGTGGAACAATTTAGGAAGGATTACTAAGTGAGGTCTGGTAGAAGGACATGTTTCACAAAAAGAGACTGCTTTGAGTTTTCAAAAAAACCCATTGCTCCCAATCAGCTCTCTGTTCCATGTATGCTGATCATAAATGTAAACCCTCAGCTACTGCATCAGCACCATGCCTTCCTTCCCCTGGCCATGCTTCCTGACAGGATGACAAAGTCCTCTAACCCTCCCGAGAGCTTAGATGCTTTCTTTTAACACCTACCTTGCCCATATTGTATTCTCATGGCAATAGAAAAGCAACTAAGTAGCCGGGCGTGGTGGCACACTTAGGAGGCAGAGGCAGGAGGATCTCTGAGTTCGAGGCCAGCCTGGTCTATAAAATGAGTTTCAGGACAGCCAGGGATACTCAGAGAAACCCTGTCTTGAAAACAAACAAACAGAAAGAAAAAAGAAAAGCAACTAAGACAGAAGTTACCTTCAGCTCAAGGGCTATTGCTATGGGAGGTTCCATCCTGTTGCTTTTTAAAGGAATAGATGTTTCTGCCATAACTCCAATAAGCAAGCTAATTTTTTTCTCTGTAAGTTTACTCTGTGCTTGGGTATAGATGGCAAGACTTTTCATTGGTTAGATAATTGTTAATATTTTAAAGCAAGTAAAGAACATGAACTTTCATTTACACAAAATATATTTTTAAATAATGACAGTAGTATCAGCATTGAATAACACATTTACAGACTTTACCATGATAGGAATTAGAACACCAAAACTTGTCCAAAAAGAAAAACAGATTCACGAATAGCGGAAAACTTTCATAATATATCATATTCATTCTCAGTGGCACAAGTTGAAAGACCTCTAAAAATATAAGATATTAAAATAAAAATATAATGTGCACATCAAGATTATAAGAAAAAAAAACACCCTAACACTGTGACAGATTTTATTATTTAAGTACAAGAAAGTGAATTTGTATAGAATTACACTCTTTCCCTTGCAACTAGTTGTACAAAATAATTTTGTATGATAAGCAGATATTTTTTAAATGTTGCAGATGTACATTTATCTAATGTGTTAAAAATGTAACTATATGTCAGAATTGCAACTTCAACTTCACATGAAATTTGAGTCATATTAAAATATTTTAAGATGGAAGTATAGAAAGGATCAATTTAAAAAGTTATACGGGATAATATTATCAGTGAAAATCCAAATTAAGATGACACAAAACATATATTTTATAATATATGTAATTGTGTTTTTAATTTTTATATTATTTCTCATTTAATTTTTCTCATTTAATTTTACTATTAAAATAAAAAATCATTAATTACTGAATAGAGTACACATAGTACCATTCTAACATAGTTTAATATTTGGAAATATATTAAATTTTGTCAAGTTCATGTTTCACTTGGTTCTGTTTACATTTCTTTCTATTCACCCTTTAAAGAATTAGCTTTAGAAATTATCCTTCCTGGAAGTCAGGTTCTTAACCTGTGGGTCACAACACTCACATGGGCCACATATCATACATCCTGGAGGTCAGAGGTCAGACATTTACATTATAATTCATAATAGTAGTACAATTATGGTTGTAAAATAGCAGGAAAATCATTTTATGACTGAAGATCACCATCGCATGAGAAATTATTAAAGAGTCGGTTGTGGACCACTGGAGTTGTTTATTAAAATGCACAACATCTGTATTTAACTGGTTCATATCATATGCTTAAGACATTTTACTCTAATGATGGCAATATTTTGAGGTTTTTTTTTTTTGGAGTTGAACTTTCTGATAAGAAAATGCATTTACATTTAACAGTTCAAGGATGGATTTTGATGAACACAATCATTTTAAAATGGAAATCTCTGCTTGTTTTGTTGAAATGCATCCTATCAATAATATTCTTGTTCAATTTGATTGTGACCTAAACTTTGAAAATTACAGACTAAGTTGAGCAATTATGTATAATATTAACAATTATCTATTGCTGGTAATCAATTACTGCCAAGAATAATTTGATGCATTCATACTTCCAAGAACAGTATTTAAATATCTTTTCTGATGACTCAATGCTACTGTATTTCCAGCTGTGTTTAGCCACATTCACAGGCCTCTTCACATTCCTTTTAATCTGTTATTTTAATCAATAATATTGAAATCAAAGAAAGAAAAACACTCAGCTTCATAATGACTCTAGGCTGTTGATTTGAACTAATTGTGCCAATTTCATGCATACACAAATCACCAGGTGAAACAAAAGCTTGATCCCTTGCATATATACAATAAGTATTTAAACAGTGACATCTCATGGCTGAAATTACCTTTTCGAACTCTGAAACTGATTTGGATTCTGTGTTTTGTCCCTGTCTTCATGCCATTTTTATTTTTCTTTTGTCTGGTTCCTGTAAGTTTTGAATCTAAAATTGGATGCTTTCCCAGAACAAATGATGTTTTCCTGTGCTTGCTCATTTCTTGTCTTTTTGTTTCAAGGAATGTTCATATCCTAAAGGTGGAGTAAGAAGACAGAGCCAGAGATGTTAAGTATAATAATACAGACTAATAAATGAGTTTTCAAAGGTAGACACAAACTATTTCATAATTTTAATTAAAGATACAGTCAGCACATAGAACATAGTCAGTTTTTTTGTTTGTCTGTTTTAAATGTAGAAGTGAAAAAATAGAAGACTGGGAAGTGAACATGACATAGATGGAACTGTGGCAGTTTGAGAGGCACATTAAAGAGACCAGTTAAGAGGAGCAAACTAAGATTTTACAGTATGAAGAAATCATTTTTTTTAAAAGTTCTTTCCCAGGAATTGAATAAGGAAGTTAAATCAAGAAATGTTTTCTTACACAGGCAGCAGGTCATCATTGCTTCAGATGATGTAAAGAAAGGAAAGTGACTAATATAAAGACTGAAGTAGTATGGATTAATAGAGATGCATGCTAAGGCATTGATGACATTCATATTGATATCTTCACAGTATCTATTACCTCTGTAGATACAGATAGTTAATGGATAGACATATAGATACATAGATCATAGAAAAATTAGAGATAGAAAAAGAGAGACAGACATATAGTTATTATCTATCTATCTATCTATCTATCTAATATTTATAGCGTCTCAATTTTATGACAAACTTAAAACAGATCTAATGATAAACATTTCCCCCCCTTTTTTTAAAAATTGTTGCCATGTTCTTGTGGCTAAAAGGAGGAATTTGGTTTGAGAAAAGTAAATTTGTAATATCATGAAATGTAACAGATCAATATTTTAAGAGATTACTTAAATTTTTTAAGATTAAGTTTCAGATACAAGCTAAAAAACATAAAATGTACATTGGGTTTTTGTGGTTACACTTTCTTTCCATCTTTTATAATTCTAATGAGAAGGCTCAATAAAGTGTGTATGTTTCATGACAAGAGACAGTATTGGTTAGTGGATGAAATTATTAAAATGCGACAGAAATCTCGGACTTACAATGGCTGCTTATAATTGGGTATTGTTCATGGACCATATGCACTGTGGGCTGGGTGAGATAACTCATCACCTACTTGGTAAGAAATATGCAAAATAAATATCATGAATAACAATGATTTTAATTATATCAATTCCATACATTATGGTAATATTTCTAACATATGTATATTATATGTTGTATTATATAGTTCAGCATCTCTGGCTATGTACTGCATGAAAATTTAGTCTAGGCTTGGTATATACCGGGTACTTCAGAATCTGACCTTACTATGACATTAATGGCAGCATGGAGTGACCAGAAAGTATCACTTAAGGCTTAATGCTTGAAGGGGACTCATAGTTAGAAGACTATGTAAGGTTCTTAAGCAAGTTAATTAAATTGATCTTAACTGCAATTCAATCAAGTTGTGAAGACCATTTTATAGATAAGGGAACTAAGTCACAATTTATTACATTATTTGAAATCCAAGCTCATAGTATTTCTCACTAAAGTCTATACTCTAAAATGCCACATTATTCCTCTGGATTTAAATGCAAGTTTGCCTGGCTCTATTCTTTTTTTTTTTTTTTTTCCCCTGTAAAACCATCAATGAAGATGGTGAAAAAAATACTTTCAAACATATACTATGTCAAGGGTTAAAAAATTAAACTTGGATTATAGAAATTGTATACTCATTGTGAAAGACTGGTTAAAGTAGGCATTGGACTATGGATTATTATACGTTAAATAATGAATGGATTGCAGGAGTTGTTCAGCCATAGAAAATGACTTTTATTTTATTAATGAGTTCAGGTGCAATCAGATGATGATTTAAGGCTTGACCAAATAGGCTTTAAATTTCTGAGGACTGTAATAGGCAGGGTGATATGGAATCAGCAGGTAATCATGATTCTAGTCTTGTCTGGTAATTTAGCAGTTGACCAAGCTATTTGAGGAATAATATCAATACTTCTACTTAGTTACCGTTTAATTAGAGTGAAGAGATAATGTGACCAAGGCAACTTTTATAAAAGAAAGCAGTTAACTGAGGGCCTGTGCACAAATTCAGAGGCCTAGTCAAGTATCATCATGGTTGGAAGCAAGGTAGCACCATGGCAGAATTTGTGCTGTAGATTTTGTGGAGAGTTTTACATCGGTGGGATTAAAGAGGGAACAGGCCAGTTCCTTGTTTAGGCTTTCATTGCTGTGAATATGACCAACGCAATTATTTTTTAAGTTTTTAATTCTTATTTTACTTATATCTCAATTTTGCCTCCCAGCATTCTTCACTCCCTCCTTCTCCACTTCACCTCTGACAGGGTGCCATGTCTTCCTACCCCAGCATCCCATTCCCTGGGGCATCAAGTCTGCATATGGGCTAGGGTCCTCCAACCAGCCCCTGTATGCACTTTGGTTGGTGGCTTAGTTTCTAGAAGCTCCCAGAGGTCCAGGTTAGTCGACATTGATGGCCTTCCTATAGAGTTCCAGGACCTTTGCTCCTTCAATCCTTCCACTAACTCCTCCATAGTGGTCCCTGACCTCAGGCCAATGCTTGGCTGTAACTATCTGCATCTGACTCAGTCATCAGCTGAGTTGCTTCTCAGAGCACAGCCACGTTAGGCTTCTGAATGCAAGCACAGCATAGCATCAGTAATGGTGTCAGGGTTTGGTGCCTACTGATGTTGTGGATCCAAATTTGGGTCAGTCACAGGAAGGTCTTTTCTTCAGTCTCTGCTCCAATTTTGTCTCTGCATTTATTTTAGACAGTAACAATTGTGCGTCCAAAATATTTGAAGGTGGGTTGGTGGTCCCAATCCTCCACTGAGAGCCTTGTCTATCTGCTGAAGATGGTGTCTTCAGGTTCCATCTATCTTGTGTGCGCCCTGACTCGCCAGCAAGAACGACACTGCAACAGGATCCTTCTGCACACATTTATTGGGAGAGCTTGATTGCAGAGGCAAAGAGACACCCCAAGCCCAGAACTGGTGCTGCTTATATAGGCCTAGGAGAGGCGTGTCTCACACCCGGATTGGTTATGCATGGGTTATGCTTACCACCTCATTTGCATGTCTCACATCTGATTGGTTAACATGTCTCTCATCTGATTGGTTAACTTGTCTCTCATCTGATTGGTTAACTCTCAAAACCTCATCTTGGCAAAAAAACTTTACTGCCTATGTATGTGTGGTGGCCAGTGGTAACCAGCATCACCCTGCAACAGCACACATGGCTTCCCACACTTCTCCCCACTGTGGGCCATTTTAGCCATTGAGTCCTGGGAATCTCTCACATCCAGGGTCTCTGAGACTTTGTAGAGTTTTTTTTTTTTTTTTTTTTTTCCCTACCTACCACCTCAGGCAGCCTCATATTTCTATTCCTTCTTCTGGCCCTCTGGGATTTTCTCCTGTGACCCCATACCTGATTCTACTCTCTATTTTCCATCCACCTCTACTCTCCCACTCAGATTCCTCCCTCCCTCTGCCTTGAGTGATTATTTTTTTCCCCTCTTCTAAGTGGGATTGAAACTTTCCACTTGGACCTTCCTTCTTATTAAGCTTCTCATGGTCTGTGGGTTGTATCATAGGTATTCTCTATTTTTTTTTGCTAATATATAGCTATCAGTAAGTAATATGTAATTTTGAATTATCCTCACTCAGGAAATTTTCTAGTTACATCCGTTTACATGCAAAATTCATGATGTCTCATTTTTAATAGCTGAATAGCATTTCACTGTGCAAATGAACCATATTTCTATATCTATTTTTTTGATTGGGGAATATCTGGGTTACTTCCAGTTTCTGGATATTACAAATAAGACTGCTATGAATACAGTGGAGCATTAGTCTTTGTGGTATGGTAGAGCATCTTCTGGGTTTCTATCCAGGAGCAGTATAGCTGGCTCTTCAGGCAGAACTAGTTCCAATTTTCTGAGGAAACTCCAGATTGATATCCTGAGTGTTTGTACCAGTTGGCAATGCCACCAGCAATGGAGGAGTGTTCCTCTTTCTCCACATCCTCCCCAGCATCTGCTGTCACTTGAATTTTTGACCATTGTAATTCTAATCAGTATAAGGTAGAATCTCAGGGTCATTTTGATTTTCATTTCTCTGATGACTAAGGATGTTGAACATTTTTTAAAAATTAATTACTTTATTTATTTACATTTGAAATGTTGCTTGCCTCCCTGCTCCCCATCCCAGAGTTCTTTACCCAATCCCCTATCCTCTTTGCCTCTAAGAAGGTAATCCCCCATCCACCCACACTACCCACCCTCAACCACAGACCTACCTCCTCACACAACCACCTCCCTACCTCCCATAATCTTCTCTACCCCTTACACCTACTCACCCCCACCAACTCACCCCATACCCCACCTTGCCACACGCCCCACCCACCCTCTCAACCCCAGGGTAGCTCCTTCCCTGGAGCATCAAGTCTCTACAGAATTAGGTGCCTCCTCTCCCAGTGATGCCAGACAAGGCAGCCCTCTATTACACATGTTCCAGAGGCTACAGCCCAGCACATGTATACTCCTTGGTTGATGGCTTAGTCTCTGGAACTGCTAGGTGGTCAGGTTAGTTAACATTGTTGGTCCATCCCCTTCAGCTCCTTTAATCCTTCCCATAACCCTCCCATAGGAATCCCAACCTCATTCCAATGCTTGGCTATATCTGCATCTGTCTCAGTCAGGTTCTGGTAGAAGCTCTAAGAGGACAGCCATGTCTAGAAGCTCCTGAATGGATGCACAACTGCTTGCAAACACATCAGTAATAGTTCCAGCATTCGAGCCAGTGATTGGACGGCCAGTAAATGATTTCTGCTCCACTTTTGTCCTTGCAGTCGTTTTATACAGGAACAATTCTGGGTCAAAAAATTTAAAGTTGGATTGGTGACCCTACACTTTCTGTCTACTGGGGGCACCATCTGTCTCCTGTAGTTGGTCTTTTCAGGTTTCACTTCCCCACTCTGGGCCTAAGGTTACCCCCATTGAATCCTGAGAGAATCTCAAATCCCAGGTCTCTGGGACTTTCTAGGGGTTCCACCCATTCCTCACCCCCAACAGCTGTATATTTTCATTCATTCTCCTGGTCCTCTGAGGTTTCTTTCTTTCTTTCTTTCTTTCTTTCTTTCTTTCTTTCTTTCTTTCTTTCTTTCTTTCTTTCTTTCTTTCTTTCTTTCTTTCCTTCCTTCCTTCCTTCCTTCCTTCCTTCCTTCCTTCCTTTCTTTCTTTGTTTCTTTCTTTCTTTCTTTCTTTCTTTCTTTCTTTCTTTCTTTCTTTCTTTCTTTCTTTCTTTCTTTCTTTCTTTCTTTCTTCTTTTTCCTGTCTCCCCATACCTGATCCTGCCTTCCTTTCAAATGCACCTTGGCCATTCAAGATTATTCTGTTGAGGATTCTGTTTAGAATTTTGTACTCCATTTTGAAATTTAGTTATTTGGTTTTGTGGAGTCTAACTTCCTGAGTTCTTTATACATTTTCGATTTTAGCCCTCTTTCGAATGTTAGGCTAGTTTTGATCCTTTCCCAATGTGTAGATTGCTTTCTATTAACAGTGTCCTTTGCCTTACAGAAACTTCAGTTTCATGAGGTCCCATTTATCAGTTGTTGATCTTACAGCTTGAGATATTGGCAGTCTGTTCCAGATATTTTTCCCCTGTGCCAATTCGAAGCAATTTCACACTTTCTGTTCTATTAGATTCAGTGTATCTGGTTCTATGTTGAGTTCCTTGATCCACTTGGACTTGAGCTTTGTCCAAGGTGATAAATATGAATCAGATTTCACTCATAGATGCAGATCACTGGTTAGCCAGTCATCTGTTTAACAGTCACCAACAAGTCAACTGTGTTCCCAGGGTTCCACTATTTGCTATGATTTGTTGCTATAGGTGAATTTGACTTATTATCATGTCAGATAAATGTTTTCAGAAGACAAAGGATCATTTCAATTTTTAGACATATTTTATCTTTCACTTCTCTAGAGATGAAAGCATGATATTCATCTAAATTCAGTTTCCATAAAGTATTTATGCTTATGAAGTTGAAAATATTTCATTTATCACAGGTCACCACTTTTCACATTAAAAAAAGAGAAATGGATAGAAATAAACATATGGTATGAATTGCTACTATGAAAGTTTAAGGATCATGGAGATTATGATTCAGATCAACTGCCATTTCAAAAAGCTAACATCTTATTTCTGTGGAAGACTAAAGTGCAAACTGCATCCTCTGCCAAAAAGTCCCAGTCAACAAAAAAGAAATGCCTGACACCATAAGTGTGTCTCCTCTTGAGTCTAGACCTGTTCAAAGCTAGAGGTTCTGAGGCCATCTCAGCATATGTCAAATGGTTTCTCTCTGGGGGTATTAATGTAGACTCTGCCAGATTGATACACATAGAGCTTTGACAGAGCCAAAACTTTAAAAAATGCTTGAACTATTAATTAAAGATCTAAACTGGTAATTTTTCTTACAATGTGAAGAATGTATGATAACGCTATTTACTCCTCTTGCACATACCTTGAGCACATAATGCACAATAAATGGTGAGTATTAAAAAACAATATAAAGTTGCTTGCCTCCTAGAATGAAGGCTTCAATATCACTTGAAAGAATGTGGGTATAAAAACTGACTGTTGCATCCCTTTCTTATTATTCAAAATAAAACAATTAAACAACAAAACAAAATTGTAATTGAAAACATCTTTGCTCTTATAAAAAGTATAATAGCAGATTTGAGAAAAAGCTAAGCTTTCACACAAGTACAGCAGGCAATATTCAATAAATTAATAAACATTAATTCAAACAGATCTTTGGCAACCTATCTCATAGATGGCTGAACACTAATATGGTAACTACCCTTTAAAATTAATGGAAGTTTTTTTAATTAAATAATAAATAATTTTATCATTATGTTGAAAACCCAGTATTTTAGTTATAAATTATTTCCTTAACACACACACACACACACACACACACACACATGGTTTATGTGTATGAATGCATATGTACATTGTACAAGCACACAAACAGACACATATATCCCCCTCCACATGTGTGTGTTTGTAGTTTGGAAGATGCTATAATATTTGAAGTGACAAGTTGGTACCAAGATCCAAGACTATCTAACAGAAGCCTGGTATGGAAAAAAAACCATCTCTTCAAGTGAAGGGAGAAGAAACTCCTAGAGATTTATGTCATTTCTCACTAGCAATAAGAACCTATTGATAAAGATTGTGCTCACTTTAGACAAAAGTCTTGGCAGAATCAAGCTACCACATCTTACCTAGAAGGCTCTTCCCTAAGGATTAAATCCCACAACACTCCCAAAAGTTCAATAGTCGCACTTATAACTTGAAGTAACCAATTGTTGTCTAACTGGAATTTAGGACTGCTGAGTAAGTAGTAGGAAATCTATGCCTGGCACCATTAACCTAATCAATTATGACTGAGGAGTAAGGTCTGAAGAGTAAGACCATGGACTACAGAGGAGAATCTACTACTTAAAATAGGATAACTCCTGGTTACATTATAAACATTTATCTTTATGCTCAGAAGTAAGTATGGTCCTTACATCGAAGAAACTTCTTTTCAAAGCAGACAGAAACTATTAATGAAATACACTACTGGTTAAAATACAGAGAACAGTTAATAGTTGTATGCCAAAGAGGGGGCAGAAATATTTCTATTAGCCAGAGTAGTAGGGTATCAAAAGTGAAGTGTTATCTAGTGTATGTAACAGGGAAGCTGTGAGGTAAATAATATTTAACTGCAATTGGAGTTTTCTACCCCACCTTTGTTCATTGAGTTCCCAGATAAAAGATTCAAAACCTTTATATTTATAATATTAAGCCTTTAAAGCACAAGAGCTGGGAAGAAATCTACCCTCTAAGCTATTAATATCTACTGCCCTACCAATAACCTCAAGTTATGATTTGCCATACCCCATCTCTACTGCTCTTAACTCCAATTGGCCAGTCCTCGGGGTCATGTTTTCATGATTCACCTACCCCATGGTAGGTGTCTGCCTCTTTCTTCTACTCTTTCTTTCTCTTTTGGCTCTCCTCAGACCCTAAGCCTGGGACTGATGCCCCACCTATCTCTCTTCTGTCCAGCTATAGACTGTTGGCATCTTTATTCAACAAATAATTTTAAATTAAGGAGCAAGATTATACAGAATCACTTGGTATATGTAAGGATTCTCTCATCCCTGAGGCAACCAGTATTTAGCTTTACAATACAGAAGACCAAAACTCAACAAACTCTACCCATGAAATCTCAAAAGCATGGTTTCCTAAATAATGCTTGAACAATGACTACACTATGTGACCTTCCAGCATGGTTGGGGGTAAATCACAAGACTCCACCCTTAGATAAAGTGTCATCAGCCTAGAATAGCTGCTTAAATAGGAAGAATTGGTCTTCTCTTGAGAAAACACAATGATAAGTTGTCCAATTACAACAGATCATCCTTAAACACATAGAGATAAATACAAATCATATATGGACTCGGCAGGCTGTGTGTGTGTGTGTGTGTGTGTGTGTGTGTGTGTGTGTGTGTGTGTGTGTGTGTGTAACAATAATTAAAGAGTAAGTTATAGATTTGCAGGAGAGAGGATGGAAAGGAGAGGAGTAACTGGGGTATAATATAAAAATGATATAAGTACACTGATCATGAACAAATTCTCAAAATAATACCATCAAATTAGAACAAAATAACACATACCTCACAGTTGCAGAAGACTAAGAATAAAGATATTAGATAAAATGGCAGCTTAGATGACATAGTGATTCCTTGTCTCAAAAATAAAACAAAACGTTAGCAAGAAGTTATTAATTTTACATTTGTACTATTTTAATTAGAAAAATATAGTGTGTGTGATCTGAGGGTAGGTAGGGGCACTGCCCTATGGCACAGGTTTGGAGGTCAGAATACAATTTTGTGTAATTGGTTCTCTCCTTTCGTTTAAAACCCTTTGGGAATTAAATTCCTATAGTGAGGCTTATGAGATAAGAATTATTATCAGATGAGGTATGTAGTACACACTAAGATGTTCATTTTTAATGACAAAAAATGCAAAAAGAAAATATTGGCATTTTATTTACATTAAGTTTAATATATTTTATACAATAATCATGCTTGCCTGATAGTAATAAGAGAAAAGCATCTTGCATAGTTATGAAGGGATTATTTAGTGTAACAATAGCATCAAGTACAGAAGCAGTGAAGCCATTCCAGCAAGGAGGAGAGGGACTTCCTTAAATTGTTCAAATAATTAGTTTATCACTGGTTCTTTATTCTGTCTTTACACTTTGGTGTCTCAAATGACAAGCTAACTTAACCTTCTTCAGTACTAAAGAAGAAAACAAGTCGTGACCAGTATCATCTTCTAAAAGTTTAATTAGCACAATAGAAACACAGGATGGATAATATAGACACAAGATACAAACATAAGAAGAAATTTTTGAAGATGGAATAAAGGGAGACAGTAAAGCACACATTATATAGGAGATAAAGGGGCTCATTGTGCATGTGAAGGACAAGAGATGGAAAGATGAGGGTTTGACATACAGTGATATACAGTGTCTAAAGATGTAGCACTTGGGTGTAAGCCTCATCTTATCAATGCCTGAACTCAATGCATCTGTTCATTCACATTTTCTAGGGGGCATGGGAACTACAGTTTTCTTTTTTGAGATCAGCACAGTACACAGGGACACGAAGATTTCCGACTCTGCATTGCATAGAGCTGAATGCCTTCGGAGACAACCAGCTCAGTAGATGAGAAGTGCAGTTCAAACTTTAGATAGGTTTTGTCAGGAAGATTCTTTAGCCTACAGGTTGCTCAGATGTGTGTATAATTTGAGATAACCCACACAAAGTAACAGAATATTAAATATTACTATTGTTACTAGCTAAATCTCAGTTTCAGAGAAATTTATTAACCACCTTTTAAAGAAAAGAGCTTTATGTTTTAGTGCAATAACTAACTAGATTAATGTGATTGTCTGACTTGGGATACTTGTGTTTAAAAAGGAAACTTAAACTTGGCATGCATATAAATATGTATATAAAATTTTCAAGCCCAACTAATTTTTAACAACTTGTAAAATGCCATTTTAATTTATGAATTCTTACATTTATTAAAATAAAAGTGTGCAATGATCATGGATATAAAATAAAAGGTTTACTTTGTTAATTGAGAATGCATGGCACACGTAGCCTGTTTTACACATTTCAGAGATGAATAACATTACATAAAGTTTTAGTGGAATTAATACTTTATAAGAATTTGTCAACAATACTAAACCCTTATACTGGTCCAAGATTTTCATTTATTTTAGAAAATAATTTTTTTATATTTAGACTATGCTATATTGGAAAGAGTATGACATACAAAGCAATATTTACTTACAGAATTGGCCCAAGGAAAATGCAAGGTAATATTTGCATCAATGTGTTGCTCTGGGAGTACTAGCGGAATGACTAGCTTCAGTCTGAGAGCTTACTCTCTATTTTTAAAGCTGAGTTATTATTGAATACACACTCTTAGATTTATTCAACAGAATATTTATGGCCAGACTCTCACTACGGTGTCATTTTGTCGGAGTGAGCAAAAATTCAATATTACAAGTGCTCTGTAATTTAGAGGCACTTTATGAATGTATTTAAATGACAGGAAAAGCATGACTTATTCTGTCAGTTACATCAAACGAACAACAAACAAACCAGCAAAATCAGTGAAAGAAGTTTTTGACATTTTCCATATACAATTATTGTTGATGATCAAAAACCTTCATTCTTATCAAAATATGTAGGAATTAAACACTTCATGGAGCTATTTTTTTTAATTCCATTCCTAACTTATAACTTCTCACCTGATGGCTTTCTTTTGTACATTTTATTTTTAACCTTTAGTAACCCTGATAACCACACAATTACATGTTGATGAAAACTATGATTCTTTGCTATTTGAGAAAGGTGATTGCTACAGGTTTTAGCCCAAACTTTCCTAAAATGCATTATGTAGTCTTACATCACTTCAAGTTCATGATAATTGTCCTGTCCTCAGCCTCTTTGGTGCCAGGATTATCCATGTGAGCTGACATACCCCGTTCTATTGACCAATGCCACTACCTGTGAGAGGGAGCAAACTCCATGGCAACATGAGAGTGATCATGATGATTAAGTCAGTGAGGGCTGACACTGTGTATTAATGATGTAGTATAGTGCTTATTCAATATTTCTGAAGGAAGCAAGTTATTAGTGTCACTGGTTAAATCCTCAAACATGTACATTGTAGCCATTTGCTTGTGGTTATTATCCCACCTTAGCTGAAAGAGGAACTGTGATCTTAAACTGTGTGTGCCTGACATTCAATTAAAGCTAGAATCTCATATTTAAAGCTAAACACCAGTATGAAGGATATAGCTGCTTACAAACAGTACTCCTGGAGACCACTAGTTCTACCTGTGTGCAACAGTGTTCACAGTCACATCACTACCTCTTATTCTTTTATCTCCCCTTACTAAATAACCATTATGGGGTAATGAGACAAAAGCTAACATCAACTAGAGGATTGAAAAATAAAGAGAGATTAACTATGATAGCACAGACTTGTTTCTTTTTTAAGGAGCTTCCACTCACGTTCTTGGATTATTTGATTTCATTCTGAATGACACAAGTTACTTCCTGCTGGATGCCAATTTTTATTTCCTGCAAGTACACAGTGCAGAGAGTGATTCTTCATGGGACTCACGTTTCAGAAGTGGACACACACAAACACACACACACGCACACACAACTGTGTGATTCTGGAATTACAATTAGTACTTCTCTCAGATGGAAATAACACAAAATAAGTTTTAGTTTTGGGGAATGATTCATAAGCATGAAAATGATTTTATGCATATAAATCATAGTGGGGCATTTTAAATCTACTAATACAACAACAGCAACAACTTATATTTAGAAAAAAGCGAGCTACATAAAATATTCAGTTGTGTTTACAAAGTAAAAGACTTACTGCGCACATACAGATCTTATGTTGAAAGAAGAACAATGTATGTTCAAAAGTCATTAAATTAACACCTATTATTAGTGTATCAATACTAAGAGGTAAGTTTTGAGTGTATTCCTTACACTTCTTTTTTTAAAATTAGGTGTTTTCTTCATTTACATTTCAAAGGCTATCCCCTTTCCTAGTTTCCTCTCCAAAAATTCACTATACATTCCCCCTGCCCTGCTCCCCTACCCACTCAGTCCCACTTCTTGGCCCTGGCGTTCCCCTGTACTGGGGCATATAAAGGTTGCAATACCAAGGGGCCTTTCTTTCCAGTGATGGCCAACTAGGCCATCTTCTGCTATATATGCAGCTAGAGACATGAGCTCTGGGGTGGTACTGGTTAGTTCATATTGTTGTTCCTCCAATAGGGCTGCAAGCCCCTTCAGCTCCTTGGGTAATTTCTCTAGATCCTTACTTGGGGACCCGGTGTTCCATCCAATGTATGACTGTGAGCATCCACTTCTGTATTTGCCAGGCACTGGCATAGCCTCACAGGAGACAGCTATATCAGGGTCCTGTCAGCAAAATCTTGCTGGCATATACAAGAGTGTCAGGGTTTGGTGGTTGTTTATGGGATGGATCCCCAGGTGGGGCAGTCTCTGGATGGTCATTCCTTCCTCTTTCTTAGCTCCGAACTTTGTCTCTGTAACTCCTTCCATGGGTGTTTTGTTCCTCCTTCTCTTGGAACTAAGTATCCCTTACACTTCTATGTACATTACTCATTTTGAAAATGCAAAGAGATTCAGCCAGGCATTCATCAGAAGTATTCTTTTTCTTGTTGTATGTAGTTTTCTCTCAAAACTCAAAGGTATTACTAGATTATTTACCAGGACATTGCCTATAGTAAGAAAAGGAATGATCATTTTCTAAATTAATATTAGTTAAATTTTATTTATTCTTTTTAAAACATGAGGAAATAAATAATGTAGAATCTTTATACAAAATGCCTTAAATATAAGTAGTGACTATGTGTACTATCAAAACCTGATGGAAAACTGAGTGTCAGGGGGAGAAGAGAGAAAGGAGAGAGAGAGAGAGAGAGAGAGAGAGAGAGAGAGAGAGAGAGAGAGAGAGAGAGAGAGACTATCCAGTGAACTCTGTAAATAATCTGAATCATATACAGACTGGATCCACTGTGATTCCTAATATATTTTTATAACTATTACAATGACCTTTCTATTTTCCTCAGCTCATGTGACTGTGATAAAACGAAGAGCCTTATGACATGTAAGAGTGTCAAAAGAAACATTTGTGTTGTCATAAATAGCAAACACATGTATGGTTCGCAGGTCTATCTTCAAAATGATTCATAGTGTGTTCTTTATTATGATAGAATAGTAGACAATAAGATACTTATAGTCATATATTTGCTTTTATTATTATACTATCAGGTTAATAAATTTTAACCAAACAGTATGGGCTTAATTTAGAAACAGTTCACTACCTGTTTAAAGTTCTTATTAAAATTTATCTTAAAATGTAAGTAAATGAAACTTAAAAATATTATGTTTTAAGTAAAGGGTATAAAATATGTTATCATATCAATTTAATAACTGTCGATAAAAAAGCTGGTAATGATATCTCATGCATGTTTTCATTTCTACATTACAGGATTCTGTTGCAGTTTCGAAACAAGAACCATAACTCTTCACAAAGTGACCATATGTACCGTATTCAGAGCTTTTTCATTCAGAGAGTAATTTGTCTGACAGGGTACTTTCATGTTGGGTAAAGCAAAATGTGTTTAAATAAGCCTATCATTTGGCTTTTGTTTGTTCATCTATCCACCTATTTGTTTGTTTGCTTGCTTGCTTTTACAAAGATACATGTACCAAGAATTGACTAGTGATAGAATTTAGTCTGAAAATCCATAGAAGAAAATTGGGGAGGGAAGATAGAGAGCCAATATAGATACTGTAGTAACTTGCCTTTTTCAAAAGTTGGAAGTGCTTTGTGCTCGCTGTGAAACATCAGATAGAAAATATGAAGATCTTATCCTCTTTTCCTAATACTTTTGACTGTGTTTACAATAAAAAGAATCATATATGATCGCCTCTTCCTATTCCTGAATCTCTAGAAAGAACTTATCCAATAGGAAATAAATGTCTTCATAAAATACATTAGCTTAGGTTTCCATCCATTTTAGTGGCCATTGGATATGATTATTTATTGTTGAAAATGACTAAAAAGAACACATGTTTAAGACGGGATATATTAGCATTTTAGGAAAGGCAAGTGAGGGATGCTTAGTAGCTGGTGACTGTCTTGTAGCCTCTGCACACAGAATGAAGAAAGGCAATAGAGTTGAGAGGGCAGGTGGAAGTTTCTTGGTGAATGAAGACAGAGAGTGATATAACAAGATATCCCATATCTTCTTATGTCCTATAATCATGCATACAACACAGAATATATATCACACTCATTTATTCACAAACACACATAAACCCACAAAATAATTAGAAATGTTATAGTATTAACATGTGAAAGTCATATCTAATAATTTTAGTTTTCTGAACTGATTATTTTCTTCTTTTAAAAATCATTTCTTTTGTTGGGCAGTGCTCATGTTTGCCTTTAGTCCCAGCATACAAATAGCAGAGACAGGCAGATCTCTGTGAGTTTGAGGCCACTCTGCAAAGTGAGTTCCAGGACACTTAGAGCTATACAGAGAAACTCTGTCTTAAGAGAGCAAACAAAGTATTTCTTTTAATTAATTAATTGTCTTATATGTGCCTTTTCTCTTCTCTCTATGAACCTGCTCAAATACTCTACTTTGCACTCATTCAAACATATGGCCTCTTTTGACAAAGTTTTTATTTAAATTCATATATAGTCCTAAAAGTCATCTGCTTAGTCTATGTCTTAGTTAGGGTTTCATTACTGTGGAGAGGAACCACGACCAAGGAAACTCTTATAAAGGATAATATTTAATAGGGGTGGCTTACAGGTACAATCATGGTCGAAGTATGAGAGCTTCCACTCAGATATGACGCAGGAACTACTGAGAGTTCTGCCTCTTGTTCTGAAGGCAAATAGGAGAAGACTTCTCCCATGTGGCTAAGAGTAGAGTCTCAAACTCCACCCCACAGTGACATACTTCCTCTAATAAGACCACACCTACTACTTCAACAAGGCCACACCTCCTAATATTGCTAGGAGAAGTATATAGTATAGCTAGGAATGTTATTGGGCCAAACATATTTAATCCACCACAGTCTGTATGTTACTTGTTCATGTTTTCAAGCCTGAGCATTTGACTTTGGATAACCAATTGGTGTATTCTTCATTAAGGAAGATTATTGCTCTTGGTTTCAGCAAACCTTACTTGCCTGTAACTCTTTGTGTAGGGCTGAGATCTCTTAGTCTTTCTTCCATTTAGTTCATCATGCTTATTTTTGACAACTTAATTCATGTCTATATTTATATTCATATATAGGAAGTCATGTTGCTGAGAATTTATGGGTATATTAATGTTTGAAAAGCCTCAGAAAATTGCAACATTTCATATTTGCTTAAAATTACACACAGAGAGAGAGAGAGAGAGAGAGAGAGAGAGAGAGAGAGATAGAGAGAGAGATGCATGCATTTGTAAATTGGTAATATTCAATTTTTATATTTACTTAACACTACACATATATTCGTGTGTGTGTATTGTGTGTGAGTGTGTATGTATGTGTATATGTGTGAGTGTGTGGATGTGTGTGTTACTGAAAATGCTCCTGCCAAACCATAAGCTAACAAAACCTCTAGGGTCAAACATTTGAATTATAACTTTGATTTGTGTTTATGGGAATAAAACAGCCCCCCTAAACAGTAAGGACTATGGCTATTGACATTAGAAGCTTCCCAGAAATAGAAAATAAAAACGTATTTCTAAAGATGACACATACTTCAGAAAGAAGACTTGGAGGAATTAAGTTGGAAGTAACCCAGAATCTATTCCCCTGTGTACTAGCTATAGAATCAAAACAAGTTGCATAAGAAGAATAGAGAAAAGAAACCAATCCATACTGAACAGTGCTAAACAGCTATGACCTACAAAAGCAATGCTCATCAGCATGGCATAATACCTCAACAGGTATGGGTCTGACACTTCCATTCTGGGGTAAACAACAGGTAGCAAGTTGGAATTAAGACCTGCTCAATTGGAGGCAATTACTTCCTAGGACACAATCAATTCTGATGTATCCATGACCACTGGAAGAGCATTAGTGCAGGTTCAACAAACCAATGACATTTTAATTATACCATATTCTTACCTGATTCCAACAGGGGCATTTACTTCTCACTCTCTACCAAAGAAGCTTCTTTTTGCAGCAGACAAAGATGATCACAGAAAAGCACACCACGTAAAAGTTCAGAGAACCAGTGACAGGGTTTTGCAGTCTCACTTGATACATACAAAACCTATCCCTACAAGCCTTGAGGAACATCAAGGAAGAAGAGGAAGAAAGAGTTTGGGAGACAGAAGACCAAAGGGAATGTCTTCTATATATTATGGAGAAGCTGAACTCACAAAATTGGAACAATATAGTTACTTAAAAGAGAGCTGAAACCCCTAGAAGAAATAGAATACATGTTTGTTACAAAAGGCAGAAATTGGATTTTCTAGACATAACCCCCCTTACAGATTGGCCAAGAGTTCAGACATAAACACATATAAATAATACTAGGTTGTGTTTGTAAATTTAAAAACACATATGCACATATACACACACACTTTAAAACAAAAGAATGTTGCATCACTTGTGGTGTAAATAGTTTCCAAGAACCAGAGATATTAAAAACACTAGTGAAATTTGTTGATTCATATGATTATTGCATGTATTATTTAGCTAAAGCATAAATATCAAGCTGATATTGAATTCTTTTTTTTCCATTTTTTTATTAGGTATTTAGCTCATTTACATTTCCAATGCTATACCAAAAGTCCCCCATAGCCACCCACCCCCACTCCCCTACCCACCCACTCCCTTTTTTTTGCCCTGGCGTTCCCCTGTACTGGGGCATATAAAGTTTGCATGTCCAATGGGCCTCTCTTTCCAGTGATGGCCGACTAGGCCATCTTTTGATACATATGCAGGTAGAGTCAAGAGCTCCGGGGTACTGGTTAGTTCATAATGTTGTTCCACCTATAGGGTTGCAGATCCCTTTAGCTCCTTGGCTACTTTCTCTAGCTCCTCCATTGGGAGCCCTGTGATCTATCCATTAGCTGACTGTGAGCATCCACTTCTGTGTTTGCTAGGCCCCGGCCTAGTCTCACAAGAGACAGCTACATCTGGGTCCTTTCGATAAAATCTTGCTAGTGTATGCAATGGTGTCAGCGTTTGGATGCTCATTATGGGGTGGATCCCTGAATATGGCAGTCTCTAGATGGTCCATCCTTTCCTCTCAGCTCCAAACTTTGTCTCTGTAACTCCTTCCATTGGGTGTTTTGTTCCAAATTCTAAGGAGGGGCATAGTGTCCACACTTCAGTCTTGATTCTTCTTGAGTTTCATGTGTTTAGCAAATTGTATCTTATATCTTGGGTATCCTAGGTTTTGGGCTAATATCCACTTATCAGTGAGTACATATTGTGTGAGTTCCTTTGTGAATGTGTTACCTCACTCAGGATGATGCCCTCCAGGTCCATCCATTTGCCTAGGAATTTCATAAATTCATTCTTTTTAATAGCTGAGTAGTACTCCATTGTGTAGATGTACCACATTTTCTGTATCCATTCCTCTGTTGAGGGGCATCTGGGTTCTTTCCAGCTTCTGGCTATTATAAATAAGGCTGCTATGAACATAGCATGTGTCCTTCTTACCAGTTGGGGCATCTTCCGGATATATGCCCAGGAGAGGTATTGCTGGATCCTCCGGTAGTACTATGTCCAATTTTCTGAGGAACTGCCAGACTGATTTACAGAGTGGTTGTACAAGCCTGCAATCCCACCAACAATGGAGGAGTGTTCCTCTTTATCCACATCCACGCCAGCATCTGATGTCTCCTGAATTTTTGATCTTAGCCATTCTGACTGGTGTGAGGTGGAATCTCAGGGTTGTTTTGATTTGCATTTCCCTGATGATTAAGGATTTTGAACATTTTGTCAGGTGCTTCTCTGCCATTCGGTATTCCTCAGGTGAGAATTCTTTGTTCAGTTCTGAGCCCCATTTTTTAATGGGGTTATTTGATTTTCTGGAGTCCACCTTGTTGAGTTCTTTATATATGTTGGATATTAGTCCCCTATCTGATTTAGGATAGGTAAAGATCCTTTCCCAATCTGTTGGTGGTCTTTTTGTCTTATTGACGGTGTCTTTTACCTTGCAGAAACTTTGGAGTTTCATTAGGTCCCATTTGTCAATTCTCAATCTTACAGCACAAGCCATTGCTGTTCTGTTCAGGAATTTTTCCCCTGTGCCCATATCTTCAAGGCTTTTCCCCACTTTCTCCTCTGTAATTTTCAGTGTCTCTTGTTTTATGTGAAGTTCCTTGATCCACTTAGATTTGACCTTAGTACAAGGAGATAGGTATGGATCCATTCGCATTCTTCTACACGATAACAACCAGTTGTGCCAGCACCAATTGTTGAAAATGCTGTCTTTCTTCCACTGGATGGTTTTAGCTCCCTTGTCGAAGATCAAGTGACCATAGGTGTGTGGGTTCATTTCTGGGTCTTCAGTTCTATTCCATTGGTCTACTTGTCTGTCTCTATACCAGTACCATGCAGTTTTTATCACAATTGCTCTGTAGTAAAGCTTTAGGTCAGGCATGGTGATTCCACCAGAGGTACTTTTATCCTTGAGAAGACTTTTTGCTATCCTAGGTTTTTTTTAATTCCAGATGAATTTGCAAATTGTTCCTTCTAGATCCTTGAAGAATTGAGTTGGAATTTTGATGGGGATTGCATTGAATCTGTAGATTGCTTTTGGCAAGATAGCCATTTTTACAATGTTGATCCTGCCAATCCATGAGCATGGGAGATCTTCTGAGATCTTCTTTAATTTCTTTCTTCAGAGATTTGAAGTTTTTATCATACAGATCTTTCACTTCCTTAGTTAGAGTCAAGCCAAGATATTTTATATTATTTGTGGCTATTGAGAAGGGTGTTGTTTCCCTAATTTCTTTCTCAGCCTGTTTATTCTTTGTATAGAGAAAGGCCATTGACTTGTTTGAGTTAATTTTATATCCAGCTACTTCACCGAAGCTGTTTATCAGGTTTAGGAGTTCTCTGGTAGAATTTTTAGGGTCACTTATATATATTATCATATCATCTGCAAAAAGTGATATTTTGACTTCCTCTTTTCCAATTTGTATCCCCTTGATATTCTGGATTCAGCAGTGGATTAGAGCCGGGGAACCAGTGAAGTCGAAAGAGAGGTAGTTGGAATGATTGAACTAACTTGTAATTCAAGAGGGTCCCTGGGAAGCCAGTCAAGGAGAATCATGTAGTTCCTGTGAGTAGCAGGTCTAGGTGACGCTTCTCTATGGATGGAAACAACTGCTGTTGTCTTTAACAGAGCCTAATGACAGGAAGACCTAGCATGTATCAGACAACTCTTATCTGTGGCATCTATAAAAGGCTAGAAAGTTGAAATTATAGTGTATTTTACTTTATTTTATATCCTCACATAACTGATTTCATTATACATGATGATGCTTAAATAATATCAGGTGATAACTAAATCATAACTTGATACAGAAAGTGGTCAAAACAAGACATTTGTCCAGCCATAGTTAATTTTAGTTTTAATACATGAAAACAAAACAAAACAAAACAAAAAACATGATATTAATCTAACCAGGATGACACATTCAGTGTGTCCTCATAGCTAACTAAGCTCATTTTCCCCAGGACTATTCCACGGTCAAGTCCCTGCTGAAGAGGTTCCCTAGTTCTCACGTGTCCCTAAGCTATATGTGACCTCCACTAAGGAACTGCTTTTGAATACGTTCTTTTTCTTGAACTGTGTCAGAAAGAAAGCCTTTGCTATAATTAAACAAGTGTTACAGGAAAAAGAAGATGTGGGCATGTTAATAAGATTTTAACATAAATGCTCTGGGATTTATCAACTTAGTAGTTAAATTATTGATGAGTAAGATTTCACTAATCAAAAATCAGATTTAAGTGTATTTTCAGCGTGCAATTATGCTCAGTCAATTTGTCTTTTAATTAAAAATAAACAAATGATCTTATGCCTTCCTTGAAGATCTTATGGGAAAACGACTTATTAAAAACGTAATTCACCATGGCTTTTTGAGGAGGGAGATTTGTGTCATTGTCATATTAGTTTTTTTTTTCAGCAAACATAAAACACCTAAATGCAGTAAGAAATAGTTCATACTGAATCAAAATGTGAATGACCACGGTTGCCCACAGTCCCAAGATGGTAATGGATTTATAAGGTGTTGATTATCACAGAACAAAATAATATTATAATATATATACAGCTACTGCACAGTAAAAGCATGGAAATCTTTGATAAAAGTTTCAAAAACTGTCATGGAAATCTTTGATAAAACTTCCAATACTATGTGATGGCTCTCTTAGATTTTAGGTTGGTCAAAACTAGATCTGCTTATATATAGCAATAAAATTTACGCAGTAAATTCAAGGTTGCAGGTAGCAAAAGGAGTTAAGCAGCCATTAAGGAGGCCAAAAGCAGCCCAGGAGATTTTGTTTCTGGCTTTGTCTTATGCTTGAAATATACAATCTTAGAAGTTCTCCTCCTCCTCTTCTTCCTTCTGTTCTTTTGCCTCCTCTTTCTCCTCCCCTCTCTGTGAATGCTCTCTCTGTGTGAAAGCTCTCTCTTTCTCTCTCTCTCTCTCTCTCTCTCTCTCTCTCTCTCTCTCTCTCTCTCTCTCTCTCTCTCTCTGTGTGTGTGTGTGTGTGTGTGAATGCCTTTGTATGACAGTAGGTATAACTGTGCTTCAGCCTGATTATGGAGTCAACTCTGTAAGACAGTGTTATTTTTCCACCTTGCTTGGGCAGCATCTGCTTTTTCCTCTGATGTATCTGTCACACAAGCTGGCTCCTGAGCTTCTGGGGATGTTCCTGTCTGAGCATTTCATCCCTAATCGCCTGTACTAATGCTGATTTTGGATATGCTCACAGCATCTACTTGGCCTGCATATGAATTATGATTAGAAAAACTTAAGCACTCATACCTGTTCAGAAAGGAGTTTCTGCTGCTGAGATATCTCACCAGATCCCATTAGGGTCTTTCGCACAGGTACAGCTCTGTTCTTAAAACTTCAGTTTACACACCAAGAGTAAATGCTCTATGCTTTTCCTGAAATGGTTATTGAAATACATATAATTAAGAAAGTACTTTGTCTTTCTATGGATGGAAGCTATGAAATTATTGCAACTATATTAGTTTCTGAGAGAGTAAGAGATCCAGGTTTTGAAAGTTTTTGAGATCAAAAAGAACTCAGGAAGAGGGAAGGGAATATAAAGACTCTTTTTGTTCAAATGAATGCAATACAAACCTTGAGCACCCGTGGCTGAGCAAAGAGAGCCATCCCCTTCTGTCACTAAGGCCAAAGCTAAGTTTACAGACTGCTTCTCCTGCATATGGAAGTTTAGAACCCCTATATTTATGGGTGCACAAAAGCAGAGAACACAGAGTTGTTGTCAAACATCTCCAATTGGTCATGTTAATTTCTTCCTAAAATACTAATTTTTAAACTAAATATTTTTTTCATTTTACTGCTTAATTCCTTATGATTTTGTAGTATCCCATCAGGATTCAGAATCCAAAATGTATTATGTGATTACTTCTGCTTCCAAGATTTGCATGCTTGCTTGTTTTGTACATGTGCCAATGGGTTTGTTTTGTGCCATTGCCCATAGATAAATATGTATACAAAAATATTTAAAGGTATCTATTTCTACATATTGCTATATATAACACAGATTCTTTTCCAAAGATCTTTCGGTTCTCAAGATTTGTTTGAAATCCCATTTCTTCAAAAGAAAAAAAAAGAAAAAAAAAAAGAAAGAAAGAAAAGAAAAGAAAAAGAAACAAACAAACAGATTAATTTTATGTGCATATGTGTTTACCAGGAGCAGATGGGTGTTGTGCTACCTACTCTGCCTATGAAAAGCTGTTAGGCCAAAAGAGTTTGTATGCTCATTCCATTTTATAAAGTAACAATATGTAACACATCATTTATTATTACTCATTTAAGGGTCCATTGGGATAAGTATAAAGCTCACTTTTAAAAACACAAAACAAAACTGATTTCTTAGTCATTGTGCTATGGCTTGAACATATTTTCCTTTACACTTATAATACTTAATTCGCATCATGAGATATGAAAATGGAAAGGATGGACCATCTAGAGACTGCCATATCCAGGGATCCATCCCATAATCAGCTTCCAAACACTGACACCATTGCATACACTAGCAAGATTTTATTGAAAGGACCCAGATGCAGCTGTCTCTTGTGAGACTATGCCGGGGCCTAGCAAACACAGAAGTGGATGCTCACAGTCAGCTATTGGATGGATCACAGGGCCCCCAATGGAGGAGCTAGAGAAAGTATCCACGGAGCTAAAGGTATCTGCAACCCTATAGGTGGAACAACATTACGAATTAACCAGTACCTCAGAGCTCTTGACTCTATCTGCATATGTATCAAAAGATGGCCTAGTTGGCCATCACTGGAAAGAGAGACCCATTGGACTTGCAAACTTTATATGCCCCAGTACAGTGGGACGCCAGGGCCAAAAAATGGGAGAGGGTGGGTAGGCGAGTGAGGGGGAGGGCATGGGGGACTTCTGGGATAGCATTGGAAATATAAATGAGGAAAATATCTAATAAAAATATTTTAAAGAGACGAGGTTTTATTTTTTTAATAAAAGAAAATGGTAGAAATTAACTTGACTTTGTTATTTACAGGAAAGGATGCTAAAACTGATTATGATTAAAGTCATTAAGATGTATATTCTATAATTGGGTCATGGTAGATTTCCATGAGAGTGAAAGAAACTAGGAGACATACGTCAGTCACATTATATAGATTCCACACCCTCCTTTGTATACTGTTGTTGGTGAAATTATATATTTAGAATCTATACCTAACAGGCTCTATTGTATATTTAGAGTTTATACTTAAATATTTTTGAGAATATAGAAATGGTTCCATGGCTAATAGCATTTGTTTGTGCAGTAGAGTTGAATTTCATTCTTAGCACCCATAAGGTGGCTTGCAAGTGCCCGTAACTCCAGGAGATGCATGAAAGCAAAACACTGATTCACATAAAATAAGAAACAGAAATCTGACAAGTAACAAATGTCTTTCTTTTACAATGATCCCTCATACTTGATATTACAACAATAGAAGAAAATAATTAATATAGAATGCTTTCTTTTAGGCAAATACTGTAAATATTTCACAATAGACAAGAGTCATTCACTTTATGCAGTTACAATCATCAATGCCACTTATCTATTTCTTATAATAATTATGTAAGAAAAAGTATCAAATGGAATATTTTCAGCCTATAGTGAATATGGATTAATATTTTAAACACTATGCTTCAGGACAGTTTTCTGAGGTTTTAAGTGGTTATATTTGTGGATGAAGTTGAATTTGGAACTGTTGTCGCCTGAAAATAAAAGTGAGTGTTGAGACATTCACTTGATTATCATGTACTTTGCCTGAATATTTAATAGTGACATAACCTGAACTTCAGGTAGAGTAGGTGACTAAGTCATTTATCAAATTTTGAGAGGTAGTTTGGATAACACTAAACAGAAACATTTTCCAAGGTTTTTAGCTAGTTAAATGAAACTTAAAATAAATTATAATCAAATAAACGCAAAAGGTGAATTCCTATTGGCTGAATTACTGTAGAAACATTTAAAGACTAACATCTATAACTTATTTTATGGAGAATGACTTATAGAATAAAAAATGAAATCAGTTATAATCAATATGTTTAATATCAACAATGCTAAACATTTTTCTTTCTGAAAAAATATAATGGTGAAGAATGGTTATGCCGTTTTTCTGCTTGCCAGAAGATCACACATACAAACTCTTTATGTATGTTGCCCTCTCTTTTGGAGGCTTCAAACATTAGTAAGAATATATTCAAGTATCATTTTCACAAAATATAATAGCTTTTGTTGGTGACCACTTGAGCATCATTTATGAATAGTTTGAAAAGTACCATTTATCATGTGTACTTTTTCAAATACTTCACTGTATAATCATTCACACAGAGAAAGTTTAATGTAAATAAAAAATAAAAACATAAGTAGCTTATACAGCACCCAGCAGATACTGATATATATTGTTCATGATTACCTTAAATATGAACCTATTCACAAGCTGTTTTGAAATACCATCTTAACCATCTTTTCTTTTTTGTATTCCAAGGGAAACCAAAAAGAAAAAAAAAGAAGAGAAAAGAAAAGAGAAGAAAAGAAAAGAAAAGAAAAGAAAAGAAAAGAAAAGAAAAGCGAAGCGATAATTTAGAGTAATTAGCACTTAGTGCAGCATGAAAAGAATCCATATTGTATGTTTAAATATTTTTTTAAAAAATCAGTCCTGTTTGTGACTATAATGCTCTTTCAAAAAGGTGAAGAAAGTCTAGCACTAAAATGTTCTTAGAATGAACGTGAGCGCAGAAACTCTAAAGACAATGACTCATGTTAATAAATAATTAAAATAAATAAATAAAATAATCCTAGTCTCCCAAAGAATATTTTATCTAGCACAAATCTAAAAGGGCACAGTATTTATATTAGAAAGCTTGGTGTGCTCCTGGTATATCCAGCTCTTGACATGTTCCCAGGTTATGACATCATCTCTGAATAATGCAAGGCACACTTAGTCTGCTCTCACATGGGCATCTCTACTTCCTATGGTAGAATTTTTAAGATCATACTTGCTTAACTTCAATATTTATATTTTGTCGTAAGAAATAAATAATGATTTTGGTTTATTTATGTTTTTATAAGAAGCTATTGTTTATTATTATATAACTGTTGCACACATCTAATCCTTAATTGCATGATCCTTGATGACAGAGTTTGGGGACAAAATTTTAGCATCAATAATGCCACTTCTGTGCTGAAAATGATTTTAGTAGTTTTTAAATCCTATTATATCTTACAAGGAAAAAAAAAGATATCATGAAACAGTTCAAGAAAATGTGAATTTTGTATTTTATTCTTTTTTGTTTTTTCTTTTTCTTATTAGATATTTTCTTTATTTACATTTCAAATTTTATCCCCTTCATTTCCCCTCCGAAAATCCACTCACCATCCCCCAACCTTTAACTAACCCACCCACTCCCACTTCCCTGTCCTGGCATTCCCCTACACGGGGGCATTGATCCTTCACAGGACCAAGAGCCTCTCCTCTCATTGATGTCCCACAAGGCCATCCTTTGCTACATATGCGGCTGGAACAATGCCCTCATTTTATACTCTTTGGTTGGTGGTTTAGTCCCTAGGAGCTCTGGGGTTACTGATTTGTTCATATTGTTGTTCCTCCTATGGGGCTTCAAACCTCTTCAGCTCCTTGGGTCCTTTCCCTAACTCCTCCATTGGGGACCCTGTGCTCAGTCCAGTGAATGACTGTGAGCATCCACTTCTGTATTTCTCAGGCACTGGCAGAGCTTCTCAGGAGACAGCTATACCAGGCTCCTGTCAGAAAGCTCTTGTTGGCATCCACATTAGGGTCTGGCTTTGATAACTGTTTATGGGATCGATCCTCAGGAGGGACAGTCACTGGATGCCCTTTCCTTCAGTTTCAGCTCCACAATTTGTCTTTGTATCTCCTCCCATTAGTATTTTGATCCACATTCTTTTAAAAAAATTTTATTAGATATTTTTCTTCATTTACATTTCAAATATTATCCCAAAATTCCCTTATACCCTCCCCCTGCCCTGCTCCCCTACCCATTCAGTCCCATTTCTTGGCCCTGGCATTCCCCTGTACTGGGGCATATAAAGTTTGCAAGACCAAGGGGCCTCTCTTCCCAGTGATGGCCGACTAGGCCATCTTCTGCTACATATGCAGCTAGAGATGTATTTTATTCTTTAATGCCAAAAAATTGTGTTATAGTCAAAATCTTACTAAAATAATATTCCACTGATTATCCATCAAGGAGATCAAATTATTCTAAAAGTAACTTTTTTTTTTTTTTTTTTTTTTACCAGATGTAATTGTTGTCTTAGATGTTTAGTGCTTAATAAGCTTGCCTATTCTTTCTGAACTCTGCCTGGCTATTTCAACTTAGCTTCTCTTGACAAAATTCCTCTCCAAGCTGACCTATTCAACCCGGCTTCTCTTGGCTTCTGAGTGAACGGCTCTGCCTGTTGTCATATGAACTTTGGAAATCTGTTCTAACATTCCTTCTGGGTCTTTTCCACACTGTCTTTATCCTGTCTCTGTCTCTGTCTCTGTCTCTGTCTCTGTCTCTGTCTCGTCTCTGTCTCTGTCTCTGTCTCTGTCTCTGTCTCTGCCTTCTTCCTCCCCAGTCCCTTTCTCTCACTCTCTTCCTCTCCTCCGTTCTCTTTCTCTGTGCTTTACTCTTAAATATCCCGTCTTTCCTGGGCTGGTATAAAGAGATTTAGGACTCTCCTATCTCTCAGCTATTCTTTCAATTCTTTCTCTGATTCACCACATTATCTGACCCTCAATTACTTATCACTTTTAAACATGGCTGCTTCCTTTTAGAAACTAATGTTACATTACATTTTTTACAGGTGAAAAGTGTTTACCAAGGGTATGTCTGTATTCCAGCTAGATCATATACAAAAGTATGATCCTAAGCCATATCAGTTATATTTTTTTATTTCCAAATGTTTTTAATTAGGTATTTTCTTCATTTACATTTCAAATGCTATCATAAAAGTCTCACATGCTCTTACCCCCCCCCCCACTCACACTTCTTAACCTTGGCATTCTCCTGTACTGAGGCATAAAAAGTTGAAAGACCAAGGGATCTCTCTTCCCAATGATGGCCAACTAGGCATCTTCTGATACATATGTAGCTACAGACATGAGCTCCAGGGGTACTGGTTAGTTCATAATGTTGTTCCACCTATAGGGTTGCAGATTCCTTTAGCTCCTTGGGTACATTCTCTAACTCCTCCACTGGGGGCCCCGTGTTCCATCCAATAGCTGACTGTGAGCATCCACTTCTGTGTTTGCCAGGCACCAGCATAGTCTCACAAGACACAGATATGTCAGGGTCCTTTCAGCAAAGTCTTGCTAGTGTATGCAATGGTGTCAGCATTTGGAAGCTGATTATGGGATGGATCCCTGGTTGTGGAAGTCTCTAGATGGTCCATCCTTTCATCTCAGCCCCAAACTTTGTCTCTGTAACTCCTTCCATGGGTGTTTTTTTCCCCAATTCTAAGAAGAGGCAAAGTGTCCACACTTTGGTTTTCATTCTTCTTGCGTTTCATGTGTTTTGCAACTTGTATATTGTATCTTGTATCTTGGGTATTCTAAGTTTCTGGGATAATATCCACTTATCAGTGAGTATATATCATGTGAGTTCTTTTGTGATTGAGTTACCTCACTCAGGATGATACACTCCAAGTCCATTCATTTGCCTAGGAATTTCATAAATTCATTCTTTTTAATAGCTGAGTAGTACTCCATTGTGTAAATATACCACATTTTCTGTATCCATTAGTCTGTTGAGGGGCATCTGGGTTCTTTCCAGGTTCTGGCTATTATAAATAAGACAGGTATGAACATAGGTGAGCATGTGTCCTTCTTACCAGTTGGAACATCTTCTGGATACATGCCCAGGAGAGGTATTGCTGGATCCTCCATTGGTACTAAGTCTAATTTTCTGAGGAAACACCAGACTGATTTCCAGAGTGGTTAAACAAGTTTGCAATCCCACCAACAATGGAGGAGTGTTCCTCCTTTTCCATGTCCTTACCAGCATCTGCTGTCACCTGAATTTTTTATCTCAGCCATTCTGATTGGTGTGAGGTGGAAATGCAGGGATGTTTTCATTAGCATTTCCCTGATAATTAAGGATGTTGAACATTTTTCAGGTGCTTCTCAGCCATTTGTTATTCCTCAGGTAAGAATTCTTTGTTTAGCTCTGAGCCCCATTTTTTAATGGGGTTATTTGATTTTCTGGAGTCCACCTTCTTGAGTTGTTTATATATACTAGATATTGGTCCCCTATCTGATTTAGGATAGGTAAAGATCCTTTCCCAATCTGTTAGTGGCCTTTTTGTCTTATTGACAGTGTCTTTTGCCTTGCAAAAGCTTTGCAGTTTCATGAGGTCCCATTTGTCAATCCCCAATCTTACAGCACAAGCCATTGATATTCTATTCAGGAATTTTTCCCCTGTGACCATATCTTCGAGGCTTTTCCCCACTTTCTCCTCTATAAGTTTCAGTGTCTCTGGTTTTATGTGAAGTTCCTTGATCCACTTAGATTTGACCTTAGTAGAAGGAGATAGGAATGGATCCATTCACATTCTTCTACATGATAACAACCAGTTGTGCCAGTACCATTTGTTGAAAATGCTGTCTTTCTTCCACTGGATGGTTTTAGCTCCCTTGTCCAAGATCAAGTGACCATAGGTGTGTGGGTTCATTTCTGGTCCTTCAATTCTATTCAATTGGTCTACTTGTCTGTCACTATACCAGTACCATGCAGTTTTTATCACAATTGCTCTGTTGTAAAGCTTTAGATCAGGCATGGTGATTCCACCAGAGGTACTTTTATCCTTGAGAAGAGTTTTTGCTATCCTAGGTTTTTTGTTATTCCAGATGAATTTACAGATTGCTCTTTCTAAGTCATTGAAGAATTGAGTTGGAATTTTGATGGGGATTGCATTGAATCTGTAGATTGCTTTTGGCAAGATAGCCATTTTTACAATGTTGATCCTGCCAATCCATGAGCATGGGAGATCTTTCCATCTTCTGAGATCTTCTTTAATTTCTTTCTTCAGAGACTTGAAGTTCTTATCATACAGATCTTTCACTTCCTTAGTTAGAGTCATGCCAAGGTATTTTATATTATTTGTGACTATTGAGAAGGGTGCTGTTTCCCTAATTTCTTTCTCAGCCTGTTTATTCTTTGTGTAGAGAAAAGCCATTGACTTGTTTGAGTTAATTTTATATCCAGCTACTTCACTGAAGCTGTTTATCAGGTTTAGGAGTTCTCTGGTGGAATTTTTAGGGTCACTTATATATACTAACATATCATCTGCAAAAAGTGATATTTTGAATTAGTCTTTTCCAATTTGTATCCCCTTGATCTCCTTTTGTTATCAAATTGCTCTGGCTAGGACTTCAAGTAATATGTTGAATAGGTAGGGAGAAAGTGGGCAGCCTTGTCTAGTCCCTGATTTTAGTGGGATTGCTTCCAGCTTCTCACCATTTACTTTGATGTTGGCTACTGTTTTGCTGTAGATTGCTTTTATCATATTTAGGTATGGGCCTTGAATTCCTGATCATTCAAAGACTTTTATCATGAAGGGGTGTTGGATCTTGTCGAATGCTTTTTCTGCATCTAAGGAGATGATCATGTGGTTTTTGTCTTTGAGTTTGTTTATATAATGGATTACGTTGATGGCTTTCCATATATTAAACCATCCCTGCATCCCTGGAATAAAACCTACTTGGTCAGGATGTATGTTTGTTTTAATGTGTTGGTTAGCGAGAATTTTATTGAGGATTTTTGCATCTACATTCATAAGGGAAATTGGTTTGAAGTTCTTTATCTCTGTTGGATCTTTCTGTGGTTTAGGTATCAGAGAAATTTTGGCATCATAGAATAAGTTAGGTAGAGTTTTCTCTACTTCTATTTTGTGGAACAGTTTGTGCAGAACTGGAATTAGATCTTCTTTGAAGGTCTGGTAGAACTCTGCACTAAACCCATCTGTTCCTGGGCTTTTTTAGCTGGGAGACTATTAATGACTGATTCTATTTCTTTAGGGGATATGGGACTGTTTAGATCGTTAACTTGATCCTGATTTAACTTTGGTACCTGGTATCTGTCTAGAAATTTGTCCATTTCGTCCAGGTTTTCCAGTTTTGTGAGTATAGCCTTTTGTAGAAGGATCTGATGGTGTTTTGGATTTCTTCAGGATCTGTTGTTATGTTTCCCTTCTCATTTTTGATTTTGTTAATTAGGGTGCTGTCCCTGTGCCCTTTAGTGAGTCTAGCTAAGGGTTTATCTATCTTGTTGATTTTTCTCAAAGAACCAGCTCCTACTTTGTTTGATTCTTTGAATAATTCTTCTTGTTTCCACTGGTTTGATTTCGTCCCTAAGTTTGATTATTTCCTACTATCTACTCCTCTGGGGTGAATTTGCTACCTTTTGTTTTAGAGCTTTTAGGTGTGTTGTCAAGATGCTAGTGTGTGCTCTCTCTAGTTTCTTCTATTTTCTTTTCTTTCCATTTTTTATTAGGTATTTAGTTCATTTATATTTCCAATGCTATATCAAAAGTCCCCCATACCCACCCAACCCCACTCCCCTACCCACCCACTTCCCCTTTTTGGCCCTGGCATTCCCCTGTACTGGGCCATATAAAGTTTGCATGTCCAATGGGCCTCTCTTTCCAGTGATGGCCGACTAGGCCATGTTTTGATACGTATGCTGCTAGAGTCAAGAGCTGCGGGTACTGGTTAGTTCATAATGTTGTTCCACCTATAGGGTTGCAGATCCCTTTAGCTCCTTGGGTACTTTCTCTAGCTCCTCCATAATGAGCCCTGTGATCCATCCATTAGCTGATTGTGAGCATCCACTTCTGTGTTTGCTAGGCCCGGCATAGTCTCACAAGAGACAGCTACATCTGGGTCCTTTTGATAAAATCTTGCTAGTGTATGCAATGGTGTCAGCGTTTGGATCCTCATTATGGGGTGGATCCCTGAATATGGCAGTCTCTAGATGGTCCATCCTTTCCTCTCAGCTCCAAACTTTGTCTCTGTAACTCCTTCCATGGGTGTTTTGTTCCCACTTCTAAGGAGGGGCATAGTGTCCACACTTCAGTCTTCATTTTTCTTGAGTTTCATGTGTTTAACAAATTGTATCTTATATCTTGGGTATCCCAGGTTTTGGGCTAATATCCACTTATCAGTGAGTACATATTGTGTGAGTTCCTTTGTGAATGTGTTACCTCACTCAGGATGATGCCCTCCATGTCCAACCATTTGGCTAGGAATTTCATAAATTCTTCTTTTTAATAGCTGAGTAGTACTCCATTGTGTAGATGTACCACATTTTCTGTATCCATTCCTCTGTTGAGGGGCATCTGGGTTCTTTCCAGCTTCTGGCTATTATAAATAAGGCAGCTATGAACATAGTGGAGCATGTGTCCTTCTTACTAGTTGGGGCATCTTCTGGATATATGCCCAGGAGAGGTATTGCTGGATCCTCCGATAGTACTATGTCCAATTTTCTGAGGAACCGCCAGACTGATTTCCAGAGTGGTTGTACAAGCCTGCAATCCCACCAAAAATGGAGGAGTGTTCCTCTTTCTCCACATCCACACCAGCATCTGCTGTCACCTGAATTTTTGATCTTAGCCATTCTGACTGGTGTGAGGTGGAATTTCAGGGTTGTTTTGATTTGCCTTTCCCTGATGAGTAAGGATGTTGAACATTTTTTCAGGTGCTTCTCTGCCATTCGGTATTCCTCAGGTGAGAATTCTTTGTTCAGTTCTGAGCCCCATTTTTTAATGGGGTTATTTGATTTTCTGGAGTCCACCTTCTTGAGTTCTTTATATATGTTGGATATTAGTCCCCTATCTGATTCAGGATAGGTAAAGACCTTTCCCAATCTGTTGGTGGTCTTTTTGTCTTATTGACGGTGTCTTTTGACTTGCAAAAACTTTGGAGTTTCATTAGGTCCCATTTGTCAATTCTCAATCTTACAGCACAAGCCATTGCTGTTCTGTTCAGGAATTTTTCCCCTGTACCCATATTTTCAAGGCTTTTCCCCACTTTCTCCTCTATAAGTTTCAGTGTCTCTGGTTTTATGTGAAGTTCCTTGATCCACTTAGATTTGACCTTAGTACAAGGAGATAAGTATGGATCAATTCGAATTCTTCTACATGATAACAACCAGTTGTGCCAGCACCAATTGTTGAAAATGCTGTCTTTCTTCCACTGGATGGTTTTAGCTCCCTTGTCGAAGGTCAAGTGACCATAGGTGTGTGGGCTCATTTCTGGGTCTTCAATTTTGTTCCTTTGGTCTACTTGTCTGTCTCTATACTAGTACCATGCAGTTTTTATCACAATTGTTCGGTAGTAAAGCTTTAGATCAGGCATGGTGATTCCACCAGAGGTTCTTTTATCCTTGAGAAGAATTTTTGCTATCCTAGGTTTTTGGTTATTCCAGATGAATTTGCAAATTGCTCCTTCTAATTCGTTGAAGAATTGAGTTGGAATTTTGATGGGGATTGCATTGAATCTGTAGATTGCTTTTGGCAAGATAGCCATTTTTACAATGTTGTTCCTGCCAATCCATGAGCATGGGAGATCTTTCCATCTTCTGAGATCTTCTTTAATTTCTTTCTTCAGAGACTTGAAATTTTTAATCATACAGATCTTTCACTTCCTTAGTTAGAGTCACGCCGAGATATTTTATATTATTTGTGACTATTGAGAAGGGTGTTGTTTCCCTAATTTCTTTCTCAGCCTGTTTATTCTTTGTTTATTGAAAGGCCATTGACTTGTTTGAGTTAATTTTATATCCAGCTACTTCACTGAAGCTGTTTATCAGGTTTAGGAGTTCTCTGATGGAATTTTTAGGGTCACTTATATATACTAGCATATCATCTGTAGAAAGTGATATTTTGACTTCCTCTTTTCCAGTTTGTATCCCCTTGATCTCCTTTTGTTGTTGAATTGCTCTGGCTAATACTTCAAGTACTATGTTGAAAAGGTAGGGAGAAAGTGGGCAGCCTTGTCTAGTCCCTGATTTTAGTGGGATTGCTTCCAGCTTCTCTCCATTTACTTTGATGTTGGCTACTGGTTTGCTGTAGATTGCTTTTATCATGTTTAGATATGGGCCTTGAATTCCTGATCTTTCCAAGACTTTGATCATGAATGGGTGTTGTATCTTGTCAAATGCTTTATCTGCATCTAAGGAGATGATCAAGTGGTTTTTGTCTTTGAGTTTGTTTATATAATGGATTACATTGATTGATTTTCGTATATTAAACCATCCCTGCATCCCTGGAATATAACCTACTTCGTCAGGAAGGATGATTGCTTTAATGTGTTCTTGGATTCGGTTAGCGATAATTTTATTGAGGATTTTTTCATCGATATTCATAAGAGAAATTGGTCTGAAGTTCTCTATCTTTGTTGGATCTTTCTGTGGTTTAGGTATCAGAGTAATAGTAGCTTCATAGAATGAGTTGGGTAGAGTACCTTTTACTTGTATTTTGTGAAATAGTTTGTGCAGAACTGGAATTAGCTCTTCTTTGAAGGTCTGATAGAACTCTGCACTAAATCTGTCTGGTCCTGGGCTTTTTTGGCTGGGAGTCTATTAATAACTGCTTCTATTTCTTTAGGGGATATGGGACTGTTTAGATGGTCAACTTGATCCTGATTCAACTTTGGTACCTGGTATCTGTCCAGAAATTTGTCCATTTCGTCCAGGTTTTCCAGTTTTGTTGAGTATAACCTTTTGTAGAAGGATTTGATGGTGTTTTGGATTTCTTCAGGATCTGTTGTTATGTCTCCCTTTTCATTTCTGATTTTGTTAATTAGGATTTTGTCCCTGTGCCCTTTAGTGAGTCTAGCTAAGGGTTTATCTCTTTTGTTGATTTTCTCAAAGAACCAACTCCTTGTTTGGTTAATTCTTTGAATAGTTCTTCTTGTTTCCACTTGGTTGATTTCACCCCTGAGTTTGATTATTTCCTGCCTTCTACTCCTCTTGGGTGAATTTGCTTCCTTTTTTTCTAGAGCTTTTAGATGTGTTGTCAAGCTGCAAATATGTGCTCTCTCCCGTTTCTTCTTGGAGGCACTCAGAGCTATGAGTTTCCCTCTTAGAAATGCTTTCATTGTGTCCCATAGTTTGGGTACGTTGTGGCTTCATTTTCATTAAACTCTAAAAAGTCTTTAATTTCTTTCTTTATTCCTTCCTTGACCTAGGTATCATTGAGAAGAGTGTTGTTCAGTTTCCACTTGAATGTTGGCTTTCCATTATTTATGTTGTTATTGAAGATCAGTCTTAGGCCATGGTGGTCTGATAGGATAAGTGGGACAATTTTAATATTTTTGTATCTGTTGAGGCCTGTTTTGTGACCAATTATATGGTCAATTTTGGAGAAGGTCCCGTGAGGTGCTGAGAAGAAGGTATATCCTTTTATTTTAGGATAAAATGTTCTTTAGATATCTGTCAGGTCCTTTTGTTTCATAACTTCTGTTAGTTTCACTGTGTCCCTGTTTAGTTTCTCTTTCCACGATCTGTCCATTGAAGAAAGTGGTGTGTTGAAGTCTCCCACTATTATTGTGTGAGGTGCAATGTGTGCTTTGAGCTTTACTAAAGTGTCTTTAATGAATGTGGCTGCCCTTGCATTTGGAGCGTAGACATTCAGAATTGAGAGTTCCTCTTGGAGGATTTTAACTTTGATGAGTATGAAGTGTCCATCCTTGTCTTTTTTGATAACTTTGGGTTGGAATTCGATTTTATCCGATA
Organism: Mus musculus; assembly: GCF_000001635.26. Taxonomy (NCBI): domain Eukaryota; kingdom Metazoa; phylum Chordata; class Mammalia; order Rodentia; family Muridae; genus Mus; species Mus musculus. The sequence continues at coordinate 94,190,083 of NC_000080.6, forward strand.
TTAGAATGGCTACTCCAGCTTGTTTCTTCAGACCATTTGCTTGGAAAATTGTTTTCCAGCCTTTTACTCTGAGGTAGTGTCTGTCTTTTTCCCTGAGATGGGTTTCCTGTAAGCAGCAGAATGTTGGGTCCTGTTTGTGTAGCCAGTCTGTTAGTCTATGTCTTTTTATTGGGGGAATTGAGTCCATTGATATTAAGAGATATTAAGGAAAAGTAATTGTTGCTTCCTGTTATTTTTGTTGTTAGGGTTGGCATTCTGTTCTTGTGGCTGTCTTCTTTTTGGTTTGTTGAGGGATTACTTTCTTGCTTGTTCTAGGGTGTTATTTCTGTCCTTGTATTGCTTCTTTTCTGTTATTATCCTTTGAAGGGCTGGATTCGTGGAAAGATATTGTGTGAATTTGGTTTTGTCGTGGAATACTTTGGTTTCTCCATCTATGGTAATTGAGAGTTTGGCCGGGTATAGTAGCCTGGGCTGGCATTTGTGTTCTCTTAGTGTCTGTATAACATCTGTCCAGGCTCTTCTGGCTTTCATAGTCTCTGGTGAAAAGTCTGGTGTAATTCTGATAGGCCTTCCTTTATATGTTACTTGACCTTTCTCCCTTATTGCTTTTAATATTCTATCTTTATTTAGTGCATTTGTTGTTCTGATTATTATGTGTCGGGAGGAATTTCTTTTCTGGTCCAGTTTATTTGGAGTTCTGTAGGCTTCTTGTATGATCATGGGTATTTCTTTCTTTATGTTTGGGAAGTTTTCTTCTATTATTTTTTGAAGATATTATCTGGCCCTTTAAGTTGAAAATCTTCATTCTCATCAATTCCTATTATCCGTAGGTTTGGTCTTCTCATTGTGTCCTGGATTTCCTGGATGTTTTGAGTTAGGATCCTTTTGCATTTTTTATTTTCTTTGACTGTTGTGTCGATGTTCTCTATGGAATCTTCTGCACCTGAGATTCTCTCTTCCATCTTTTGTATTCTGTTGCTGATGCTCGCATCTATGGTTCCAGATTTCTTTCCTAGGGTTTCTAATGCCAGCATTGTCTCACTTTGGATTTTCTTTATTGTGTGCACTTCCCTTTTTAGGTCTTATATGGTTTTGTTCATTTCCATCACCTGTTTGGTTGTGTTTTCCTGTTTTTCTATAAGGACTTGTATGTTTTTAGCAGTGTTTTCCTCTATTTCTTTAAGTGAGTTATTAAAGTCCTTCTTGATGTCCTCTACCATCATCATGAGATATGCTTTTAAATCTGGTTCTAGCTTTTCAGATGTTTTGGGGTATCCAGGACTGGCTGAGGTGGGTTGCTGGGTTCTGAAGTTGGTGAGTGGTCTTGTTTTCTGTTAATAAGATTATGTTTGCCTTCTGCCATCTGGTAATCTCTGGAGTTAGTTGTTATAGTTGTCTCTGGTTGGAGCTTGTTCCTCTGTGATTCTGTTTGCCTCTGTCAGCAGACCTGGGAGACTAGCTCTCTCCTGAGTTTCAGTGGTCAGAGTACTCTCTGCAGGCAAGCTCTCCTCTTGCAGGGAAAGTAAACAGATATCTGGAGTTTGGACAGACCTCCTGGCAGAAGATGAAGGCCTGAAACAGGGCGTGTCCCAGAAACTGTGTAGCTTCTGTAGTCCACACTCTCACCTGTGCAGACTAGTCTTCAAGGGATCCGGGAACCAAATGGCTCCCCCAGGTGCTCTGACAAATCCCTCCAGGGCTGGGCAGGCACCTCTCCCCTGGCAGGTAAGGTGCCCTGATGTTTGGAGCCTGAAACAGGGTCTGCCCCAGAAGCTGTGTCATTTTTCCCTGTCTCAGAAGCTGTGTAGCTTCTGTAGTCCACACTCTCACCTGTTCAGACTAGTCTCTGAGGGATCTGGGAACCAAGATGGCTCCCCCAGGTCCATAGCAGTTATCTTACTGGATTAAAATTCCTCTCCAAATTCTAGGGATCTCTCTGTGTATCCCCCTATTCTTTTTTCTTTTCCTACTGCCATAACTTAAATATGTTTTCTGCAGCTAAATAATCCACCATGATATTCTGAATCACTATTGTCAAGGTAAATCATGGACTGAACCCTTAAAATTATGTGAGCTGAAGTAAATCTCTTGTCATGATAAATTGATTAACTCCCCTTATTTGGAACAGTGATGAAAAATGAAAGCATTTAGTTATTACAAATTTCTTCAAATAATTTATAATATCCATGTATTTACTCATTCAGTCTTTAAGTATATATAACATAGAGGTGATATGTTATATAAGATATAAAATTGTTTAGATATCTGGATTACAATGATAGTTGCATAGATCAGAGCACTCTAAAATCATAAATAATATAATACATCTCAAAGAAATTATAAGAGTTTGTGGAACATGGTAATTCAAAAATGTAAATCTCAGCATTTTAATAACCTTTTAATATTTACCAACACATTAAGTGTAAAGTAGTATTTTAAAGGTAATTTCACATTATACTACTGTCAACAATGGTGTTGAGGTACAAACTTCCCAAACTTGTTCTAAGTTCTTATGGGGAGGGGGCAGTATGAGATAGGTTCTTGCTGTTGCTTCCTGGCTGCCATGAGGATGACATTGTACTCACAGAGATCTATCTTACCCCAGAGTGCTGGGAAAATAAAAGCAGCCCCATGCTTGGACCTCCTCCTAAATGTAAGTGAATACTAAAGATATATTTCATCGTTCCGTTCTTTTAACATTATATTGGCATTAATTTTAATTTTGGTAATATAATTTGATTTTTTTTTGAACCCTGGTAGAACTAACCAACTCAACCACTAAAGTTTTGGCTCAAAACTTCCCCTGTCTACAAGAAATACAGGGGTTAGAAAGAGGCTGAGGGAAAGGCCAACAAATAAATAGCACTACTTGTGACCCATCCCATAGACAAGCCTCAATCCCTAATACTATTAATGATACCCTGTTATGCTTGCAGACAGGAAGTCTAGAAAGGCTGTTCTCTGAGCGGCATAACCCACCACCTGACTCACACAGCTGCAGGCACCCATAACCAAACAGTGGGTGGACTTGGTGAGTCTTAGGAAGAGTTGGAGGAAGGATTGTGGAGCCCTAAACAAATAGGAATTCCACAGGAAGCCCAACAGAATTAACTAACCTGGTTCTTTTGTGCTTTCTGAGACTGAGCCACCAACCAAAGAACATTACATAGGCTGGACCTAGGCCTCCTTGAACATATGTAGCTGATGTGAAGCTTAATTCTGTTCCTTAAGTTCTGAGAAAAACACATGATTGACAAATGATTGTTGAATATATTTTAATATTGTATATTAATCAAGATATTTAAAATCTTCTTTGAGTTAATTATATTTATTATGCTTTTTCCCATTGAGACTAAGTTAATTTTTAATCACAGGTAATTTCTATGATGATATTTATATATAATGGATGCCTTATGGCAGTGTTTCAATACATATGAAGTAAAATTTTATTTTGTATGTATCACAGACATTTAATTTTCTATGTTATCTTGAGGAAGAGGAATGCTTACTTGGACTGAATAGAATAAGATAATTAGTAGACGAGGGTGGTGATGGGGTTCACTTGGTAGTGTGCTTTAATAGTATTTAACAAAAACTGGCTTTGATCCCTATTTTCATATAAACAGCTTGTGGCAGATGCATGTAGAAATAGCACTTGACAGGTAGAGGAAAGATTATCATAAGACCATATTATCTCCTACAGAGTCAGTTAGAAGCCAGCCTGGGATGTATGACATTCTCTCAAAGAAATAAAGTCAATTGTTTTTTTTAATGTAGAAGTTATTTTTACTATCCTCCATGACCTTATAATACTTCATAGTTAAAAATTATCCTCAACCCTACCAGTCAAGAAACAGACACTACAAAGAAAAAACAATCCCAAACCCACTTATCTTAGTGAACACACACCATGACTGAGGCAACTCTTATAAAGGACAACATTTAATTAGAGCTAGCTTACAGGTTCAGAGTTTCAGTTCATTATCATATAGATAGGAGCATGGCAGCATCCAGGCAGGAAAAGTTGCTGGAGGAGCTGAGAAGTCTGTATTTTCATCCAAAGGAAGTCAGGAGCAGTCTCTCCTCAAGCAGCTAGGAGGCGGGCCTCAAAGCACACCACCAAAGTGGCACATTTCTACCATCAAGGCACACCTCCTAATAGTGCCACTCTCTGAAGCAAATATATTCAAACTACATTTCACTTCCTGGTCCCTATAGACTTGTTCAAACATTGGAGCCTTGGGGGTGGGCATACCTAGGCATAGCATAATGCAAAATACATTTAGTTCAACTTCCAAAGTTTCATAGTCTCAACGAGGTTAAAAGCCCTGAGTTCAAAGGCTTTCCTGAGATTCATGCAATCTCTAAACTGCAATTTCTTAGGAAATCAAAAACAAAAAGCAGATCATATACCTCCAACAAAATGCAGGAAGTACATTACCTTTCTGAAATGTCACAGTGAAGAAATGCTGGATCAAAGAAAGACCAACTGGGCAAACTCCAAACTCAGCAGCTCCACGTATGATCTCTAAACACTCTTCAGATCACCAACTTCTTTATCTTGACTGCAGCAAACTTCTTTCTCTTTGCCTGGTTCCATTCCATGTTAGAGTCTTTCCTCAGCACATATACCATAGCTCTATCAGATCTTGGGGTCTTCAAGGCAAGTTTACCTGTAGAGCTTCAAGTTCCAATGCATGGTATCCACAGTTACCTCTCCAGCTTTGTCCTCTGTAGCACTTATGGCTCTGAATGACTCAACTCCACTGCTGCTGCTGTTCTTGGTGATCATGCCATTTTACTGACATCTTTCATATGCTGGTGTACTCCTTTACAATTAAGCTTCCCAATAACTTCTCATAGGCTCCCTCGATAGTGTCAAACATCAACTTCTTTTTTTTTCCATTTTTTATTAGGTATTTAGCTCATTTACATTTCCAATGCTATACCAAAAGTCCCCCATACCCACCCACCCCCACTCCCCTACCCACCCACTTCCCCTTTTTGGCCCTGGCGTTCCCCTGTACTGGGGCATATAAAGTTTGTGTGTCCAATGGCCCTCTCTTTCCAGTGATGGCCGACTAGGCCATCTTTTGATACATATGCAGCTAGAGTCAAGAGCTCCGGGGTACTGGTTAGTTCATAATGTTGTTCCACCTATAGGGTTGCAGATCCCTTTAGCTCCTTGGGTACTTTCTCTAGCTCCTCCATTGGGAGCCCTGTGATCCATCCATTAGCTGACTGTGAGCATCCACTTCTGTGTTTGCTAGGCCCCGGCCTAGTCTCACAAGAGACGCTACATCTGGGTCCTTTCGATAAAATCTTGCTAGTGTATGCAATGGTGTCAGCGTTTGGATGCTGATTATGGGGTGGAACCCTAGATATGGCAGTCTCTACATGGTCCATCCTTTCATCTCAGCTCCAAACTTTGTCAACTTCTTTACATGACCCCTTCAATTCTGGTACCCCATCTGAGGTTGCACCTTCATCAATGGCCTCCCCTGGCCTTTCAGAGTGCAAGCTTCAGCTGCTCTCCCTGATCCTTTTACATCTTCAAGCCAGTGTCACCTGGGTGACTCCTACACATTACCAAGTCCAGCTATTAGCATGAGGTACAACCTTGGTTATTTATGGAATGCAGTTTCTTTATGCTCTCAGAACACACTTCCAAGATTTCACCTGAGTGATACTGGTCTCTTCTTAATAACTGCTAAGTTCTGTGCTCCTGATAACCAGCATCAATTGTCCCAGTAATATGTTCTATCTTAACTCTAGTGCCAGAGCCATATGGCTGAAGCTGACAAGTTCTGCTGCCTGCTGAGGCTGGAATATGCCTACTTGTACTATTGCATTATCAACAGCTGCTGTCCTGGAACTTGCTTTGTAGACTGACTTTGAACTTGGAGATTTGCATAGTTGGTCTCCTGAATGATGTGACCAAGGCATGTATCACTGTTCCTGGACTTAAACTTTTGTCTACTTGGTACTTGCTCTGTACCAGGCTAGACATGAACTCAGTGATCTGATAGCCTGGAATCAAAGATGTATACCACCATGCCTGTGGCTATCTTTTGATGGCCACTATTCCACAAGATCCAGAACAAAAGCCTCTATCTTCTTGCATCAAGAAATGGATCATAGTTGTACTCTCCATTTGTGAATTGTATTTCATTTCAGATGAAATTTACAAATGAAACTAATAACCAGGTCCTAATAATCTTTAGAGATAACTATGCCTTTTTAAACTTTTTAAACCTGTTTAGCTGGGTGAGATATTGCCCAAAGGATCACTGCCTTAATTCCATTTAATATCCTTGAACATAGGATTTAGCCACACTCCACTTCCTGGTGCTCTTTGAACCATACAATTCATATTTTTCCTTCTATGCTTGGTACTTTTCATTAAAATGTTATTCATAAGAGTGAAATTTAGTAACCACAAAACAAAATTTATATCAAACTGTTTTGAGACTTTCTTTGTCAAAGCAATTAATTTAAATCTCTTCACCTTAGGCTCAGGCAGACTCTTTGTACAATATCAAAAACCAGCCACATTCTTCACCAAAATATCACAAGAATAGTCTATAGTCCACATATTAAAATTCTTCTCCTCTGATACCTCTAGAGCCAGAATTCCACAGTTCAAATCACTCTCAGAAACAAAATCTTTCATATTCTCATGAAAATAGATGATTAATCTTCACATAAAACATTCCACTGCTTTCTAAAATTCAGTTTTCAAATCCACGTTCTTCCAAACAAAATCATGGTCCGGTCTATGAGCAATACCCCAATTCCTGGTACCAATTTCTGTCTTAGATTTTATTGCTGTGAACAGACACCATGACCAAGGCAACTCTTATAAAGGATAGCATTTAATTGTGAGTGGCTTACAGGCTCAGAGGTTTAGTTCACTATGATATAGATGGGAGCATGGAAGCATCCAAGCAGGCAAAATTGTTGGAGGAGCTAAGAGTTCTACATCTTCACCCAAAGGAAGCCAGGAGAAGACTGTCCTCAAGCCCCTAAGAAGGTCTCAAAGCCAACCCACAGAGTGACACACTTCATCCAACAAGGGCACACCTCTCCCAACAAGGCCACATCATCTAATAGTGCCACTCCCTGGATCAAACAAAATCAAATCAACACATCACTTAAGAGCTAAACAGGTACACTGTAGCTCTCTTCCGACACACCAGGAGAGGACATTGAATCCCATTACAGATGGTTGTGAGCCACCATGTGTGTAGGTGCCTGAAAAATTCAGAGGTGGATGCTCTCAGACAATCATTGTACTGAGCACAAGGTCCTCAATGGGGAATCTAGAGAAAGAACCAAAGGAGCGGAAGGAGTTTGCAGCCTCAACAACAATATGGACCAACCAGTACTCCCAGAGCTCCCAGGGACTAAACCACCAACCAAATACTACACATGGAGGGACCCATGGCTCCAGCTACGTATGTAACAGAGGATGTCCTTGTTGGCCATCAATGGGAGGAGAGGGCTTTGGATCTGTGAAGGCTGGATGTGCCAGTGTAGGGGAATGCCAGGACAGGGAAGTGGGAGTGGGTGGGTTGGTGAGCAGGAGGAAGTGCAATAGGATAGGAGGTTTTCAGAGGGGAAACGAGCAGAGGGTATAACATTTGAAATGTAAATAAAGAAAATATTTATTAAAAAAGAGGAAAAAAGAAACAGAAATAAAAAAGCTAAACAGGTAACTCCTATTCCTACTGTTGTGAATTTAAAATAAAAGAATACAAACGTCTTCAACTTTCATACCTAGCCCACCAGATACTCTAGTCCAGTAATGTATTTTCAAAGACAATATTCCCAGAGAGAACATTTTAAATAATTAACACACCCATCCTATTTTTAACTTTAATTTATCTTTTGTGAATTTCACACTATGTTCCCCAGTCAGACTGATTTCCCCATCCCCTAATATCCTATGCCTTTCCAACCTTCCCCTCAAAATAAAAAAAATGCAAACAAACAAACAAACAAACAAACAAAAGCAATGAATAGAAAACATCTCATCATGTAAACTGTAGAATGTCACAAAGTCCCCCACAGTATATCTCTCTGTCCATATATTGCAAATGTTTGATGTAATTAGTCATTGTTCTGGTCCAAGATTTTTGGTGTCTGTAACATCAAAATTGGATCCTCCTCAGGATTTCTCCCATGTACATGTTGTTGCTGTCTGTCATGCAGATCCTGCAGCTTTCAAACAGCAGTATTGGCCCTTTCATGCTTCTCTACCATTTACAGATGATGTAGATTTTGGGGCTAACCATATCTGAGCCCTGTATCTGAGCATGCATAGTAGCAGAGATGGTCAGCCCATTACCCTTACCCTTCTGCAAGCTTTACAACATTTTTTTGTCATGGCCACCCAATGTTGCAATCTGCAGGAGGCAAAATCAGCTCTCTTCCTCTCATTTCCTCGGGGCTTTCTCACTCAGACTCCTGTACAGTCAAGGCCAGAGGCCCACTCTCCCAAGTGCTGTGAGGAGCTGGGCCGGCTCTCCTACTCAATAAGCTTTGAATATAAGATATTGATAGCATTTTATTAAAAAGCTTATCCTACAGTGTAGAGAAATGTTATACATATATATAACAGTATATATATATATGAAGAACACAAACGTCTTCAACTTTCATACCTAGCCCACCAGATACCCTAGTCCAGTAATGTATTTTCACAGACAATATTCCCAGAGAGAAAATTTTAAATAATTAACACACCCATCCTATTTTTAACTATATATATATATATAATTGTGAAAAATATATATATAATTGTGAAAGATTAGCAAAGGTAATTATGATTATGAGAAAAGCTCTCTTGTTCATACCTGGGATGCAGAATGAAATTACATACTGGTATGAAGCTCTCATGAAGGCTTGCACGGTGATTGGGATACAGATGCTGACCACTTGAGAGATAATAAGAATTGATAAAATTTGAAAATAACACAATTTACAATGAAAGTATGTTAAATTTATACAAGTACTGTTCCTTTTTGTATATTAATACATAAGCCATCATTACGAGTAAGTCAGGAAACATGATTATTATCTTTGCTTCATGCTTAGGTACAGTGAGGCTGTAGGATATTTGATTCATCAAAATGATATAAACTGAATTGCAAGAATTGAAATTAAGACTCTAGGCTTTCTTCCAATAAAGGTCTTTTTTTTCCCTAAATGCTCCAGACTTTGTCTTCAAATTGGAGGGTTAGTGGTTAACCTGGACTCCTAGACATTTTATAATCACTAGCATGTAGACAAAGTCAAGGGTTGACATGAAAACAGTCAAAGAAATAAATGGCCAATTTTCTCAGTTTGGCATACTGTAAACAATTTCTTAAAGTAGATTAATGTGGGTAATTTATACCTATGCTGACAATTTTAAGAAAGAAAGAAAATGGCAATATTTGGAGCCCTAGCAATTTTTATTCCTTTCAACTTCTTTCCTCATATGTCATCTTACCTTGGAAATCAATAAAAAAGGATTCTCTTTTAAAGCCATTTATGTTGAGATTCAACTCAGAATTCAACAAGTGCTTCAAAAAGACAAACTAACCTAGTTTTCTAGACCCCGTGAATTGGCTCTGCTGGATAGAGATGCCATTTTAGATTCTTCTATGTCCCAAAGCTTATATCTGAACACAGTTTCTCTTTTTAATGCAATCTCCATCTTTCTTCTCTTATCCTTGCTGACATTTCATTTCAATCAGGGTTGAGACCTTGCCTTCAATCTTTTGAAATCAAGTTTTGATGGATATAGGTGGTTTGTTAACAGCAGTGCTACCTATTAGAGCAGTGATGTCCGCGAGTCTTTGATATTTCCATCTACGGGTCACTGTTTATCTTATTCTTGTCTATTTCAGAAACTTCAGTGAACTTAAGAAATATGTTTAAAAGCCAATTTACCATCTTGAAAAGTGATCCATTCCTTTTGTTGTTGTTTTCCTTATATACAAGGATACAGAGTTCCATTTTGATGGCTTTCTTGCTTTATTATCCACCAAGATCATCAGAGAAATGAAGAAGAATGGTCTCAGCATGGAGGCTACATCCAGAAAGTATGTTATTACTTTTAGAAGTGGCTTTAGGCTTTAAGAGAGATAATGAAGTTTTTTAAAATATGACTATTTCATATCTTTAATAGAAAGAACTATATCTAAAAGGGCAAGTCTCAACATATTATATTGTCTCTGATAGCAAATGTAGCATATTAGAGGATAAACTATTTACAATAATGAAGCACAACTTTAGGGTTTAATTTAAAATGATTTTTTATATATATGAAGACAAGAAAATCTCAAATTAAAAGAACGAAGGAGTAAATCCCAACATCATTTTGCTATAAGAAGTTAGTGGTCAAATGATAAAATGTTGATATTAATATTTGCAAAATTACAAAAGAAGACAATTTGAAAGGCCTTAAAATGTTCATAATCAAGGGCTCATAAGTTTTGGGCTTGTAAATTTTATGATTCAAAGCAAGAAAAAGACTGAAATGACAAAATTTTAAGGTGATATTGTAGTTGATAATGAAAGTTTACCTGTGCAATTGCCGATCCAATGATTAAATTAAAGGAACATCTGGAATTGTATGCATCTTTTACCACTGTGATATCTGAACAACAGTGGCTGTTGTTACTGGTCTGCAGATGTTTAGAACATCATGTTACGTTGACTATACCCTGGTCATCTTCTGGCATCAACAGAGGTGATGAACCAAGGGGTTAGGACAAGACCTACCCATCAAACCAAATCCTTATTACATATTTTCCCATATCCATGTCAACCATTCAGATCTTGACTACCTACCAATAGCCCATTCAATTACGAGTCTTTAGTGATCCAATCATTTCTCAGAATCTCTGACATTGTTTTGTAGCTCAAAACCTCATACAAAAATCTCATGGATGTTTTACAGCCAAGAAGTAAAACTCAAAATTTGCAATAAATATGTAAATGCAGGGAAAGTTGAGTGTCCTTCACATTCCATCCCAGATTCTCTTTCATTAGCAAACAAGGAATCTGAAATTGATAACAGTTTATTAAAATGAAGACAATTTATAGAATGCTAAATAGAAAACCATGGAATTCAGAGATAAAATTGGGTAAAATAATCATAATACTTTGAAGTATGTTTTCTCACCTACTTTTAACATATAGCAGCACTAGACAAGAAAAAAAGAGAAATACTATACCATAACAATGTGGAAGCATTAATTTGAAAGTTGTAGAAATAATGAAATGATAAATACTATAAAAACACTCCATTTCAAATACTTAAATACACTTTTAGGTTGTATCTACAAATGCAATAGTGCATGATTAAAAATGAAGCTACTATTACTTAGTCATTCGATTTATATAGGTAAGCTCATACTTTGTTGTGAGCGACGAGAAATTGAAATTATGTAGAAATACTGTTTTTAAAAAAATTAGTTTGGAATACACAAAGGTACACGAATATAAACATCACAAAATATTGTTCTACAAATATAAAATTGAGATCAATAATGTGAAAATTTGAGAGTTTATAATGTTATTGCAGCATTTCAAGTAGGAGTGAGAACAAGCATTAAGCTTCACATTACATTAGAATATAAAGAATGGAAGGGAAAATATCAAATAAAAATGGCAATATTTATATTTTGGCAGTGGAGAAAATGTTCATAAGGAAACTTCCTACCTCCAAACTGAAGTTATGTGATTTGGTTCCTTTCAGTGTTATAATTATAGGACTTTAAGCAATGAGAATAAGCAAAGAGTTAGTAAGCAAACATTAAGAAAAAAGCAAGTTAACAAACAGTTCTTATAATGCCTCATATATAAATATCATGATGTACTTACTATAAGCCAACAGAAAAATAGTTACAGTTCTGGTGGGTTTTTTTTTTTCTCTCTTTAGTTCTGATAAACACTGATTTCAAGTGATTGTGGGAAGAAAGGGTTTATTTGGCTTACAGTTGACTACCCAGAAAAGCCAAAGCAGGATTTCAAGACTGGAACCTGGAGGCACTGACTTAAGGAAAGTCTGAAGATAAGTATTTCAGTATTTCCTCTGGCTTTCTCTGCAACTTCCTTAGCCAACTTCCTACAGATGGTCTCGAGACCCAACAGAAACGTATCAACAATTCACAATATAAAGGAGAGAGAGAGAGAGAGAGAGAGAGAGAGAGAGAGAGAGAGAGAGAGAGAGAGAGAGAGAGAGAGAGAAAGCAAGTGAGCAGAAGTGGAGTAGAGCAGGACTTAGTGATAGAAAGACTTTTTAGTTAGGTCACAGGATAAGGCCAGGTCACTTACTCAGACCTCCTAGCCTGGGTATAAAGCCGAGTGATAGATTGCTAGTTAGCATGTGCAAAATATCAGATTTACCCACTTATTTGCTTATTTTAAAACATCACAAATATACTACTTATTTATTATTTGATTAATATAACAAATAAGTTTAGCTGTGATTCTTTGCATGTAGATTAATAATAAACAATATATAAAACATAACTCATAACTACAAATAATATTTCTCTTTATGGGTGTGGGCAGTCAAGGAAGACTATACATTGTCATTGTTTATGTTTAGATATTGAAGGAGTTTACTGGATGTTTTTGTCCAGGAGTATAATTTTAATTTAAACAAATAAAATTACATTATTTTCAATAGAAAACAAATGAAAAATAGATGGCTGACAATAGCCCTTCTCAGCTATTTTAATCATGTTACAAAATTGATTATTTTCACTTATTTTATTAGGTTCAGTATATCTTCTGGCATTTATAAAATCCATTCTTTTATTCTCCAAATACCTGTAATTAAGTATATTTATATTGTCATTACAGAAAAAACAAGATGGAATGGAATGGAATAAATTATGTAGATGTAGAAATAACAAAGAAAAACTAGAGTATAGAGCATAATTTTATAATTTGCTCCAAATTATCCAATATTTTCTGGATTTCCTTATGAATTAGTGAATTGAATTGAACTCTGTTTTAGTTGATAGCAGTGTCCAAGAACATCCTTCACATTTCTTACTAACACTTTCAGAAGTAATAGAAATCAGAGGAGCACTTTGTAGCTACGTATTTATTTTGTGTCTCCTACTCTCAAATGCTATTTTAATTAAGACCAACTCTATAAGGATTGCTATGAAGATGGAAGAACAGTAGAGAGCTTCCTGAGACTGAACGCCATTGTTTCTAACCGCATTTCATTTCAGCTTACAGCACAAGTACGTCTTTACTCTTTTTTGGCAGATAGTCCATCACATCCACTACCTTTAGTTGTTTTCCATACAGCAGGTGTGCAGATGGGTACCAGGCTTGGATCTGGGATGATTTGATAGACAATGAGATTAGGAAGTGTAGACAGCTGCTCTGAGCCACTCTCACATCAGGTAAGAACTTACAGAGAGATAACAATGCCTGCAGGGATACATTTTAATTTTTTTATTTTTATTTATTTATTTATTTATTTTTTTTACAAAGCCTGTTCTTGGCAGGCAGGAAGAAAGCAGTTTCATTATTCTGGCTCATGATTCTACAGTAGAACATACAAGTCGACTTTAGCCAGGGCATTCCCAGGTTTTTGATAGAGGCTTCTCAATGGACCTAACTTTTCAGGAGATTCAGCTCTAACAGGACTACGGTGAAATTCTCAGTTACTTTCCATGAGATACCTGCTATTATTCAAGGTTACAAATGGCTTAAGCAGGAACTCAGCAGAAGGTCCCATGGTCCCCAGAGGACTCTCCATGAAGCAGGCACCTTAGCAAGCCCAGAATCTTAGGATCAATGGTAGGTGGAACACATCTGTTCCACACCAATCTTGAAGGGCCTGTGCCACCAGCAGGGATGCAGGAAACCTGCCTGACCAGGAGCACAGGTCCTGTTCCTTACCTTCTGGCCAGCATCAGCTCCTGGCCACCTTGGGTGGGAACTCAGTGGATGGTCCCAAGTCCCTATAGGACTCTCCATGTTGCAGGCACCCTAGCATGCCCAAGAACTTTGGATCACTGGTGAGTGGAACACAACATCTGTTCCAAGCCAATCATGATGGGCCTGTGACAGCAGGAGCAAGGACATAGGAGCCCTGCCTGACTAGCTGCTCAGTTTTCTTCTGATCAGTGCTGGTACAACTTGGTTTCAAACATATCAGACAGCCCACAGTTTCCAGAGGAGACACCACATCCAGGCTCTGTAACAAGCTCAGGATCTTAGGAATTCAGGATACCAGGATACCAGGATACCAGGACCTTGGTCACACAAATATCTCAGGGTATCAGAGGAAGCTTGACTGTCAAGAACTCTGAAACAGAAGCTATGCAATTTTATGAGGTCCCATTTGTCTATTCTCAATCTTACAGCACTAAATAGAACAGCAATGACTTGTGCTGTAAGATGGGGAATCAACAAATGGGACCTCACAAAATTTCAAAGCTTCTGTAAGGCAAAAGACATCGTCAATAAGACAAAAAGGCCACCAACAGATTGGGAAAGGATCTTTACCTATCCTAAATCAGATAGGGGACTAATATCCAATATATATAAAGAACTCAAGAAGGTGGACTCCAAAAAAATCAAATAAACCCATTAAAAACGGGGTGCAGAGCTTAACAAAGAATTCTTACCTGAGGAATACCGAATGGCTGAGAAGCACCTGAAAAAATGTTCAGCATCCTTAATCATCAGGGAAATGCAAATCAAAACAACCCTGAGATCCCACCTCACACCAGTCAGAATGGCTAAGAGAAAAAAATTCAGGTAACAGCAGATGCTGGCGAGGATGTGGAGAAAGAGAAACACTCCTCCATTGTTGTTGGGATTGCAAGCTTGTACAACCACTCTGGAAATCAGTCTGTCAGTTCCTCAGAAAATTGGACTAACTAACGGAGGATCCTGCAATACCTTTCCTGGTCATATATATCCAGAAGATGTTCCAACCGGTAAGAAGGACACATGCTTCACTATGTTCATAGCAGCCTTATTTATAATAACCAGAAGCTGGAAAGAACCCAGATGTCCCTCAACAAAGGAATGGATACAGAAAATGTGGTACATTTACACAATGGAGTACTACTCAGCTATTAAAAAGAATGTATTTATGAAATACCTAGGCAAATGGATGGACTTGGAGGGCACCATCCTGAGTGACACAACCCAATCACAAAGGAACTCACACAATATGTACTCACTGATAAGTGGATATTAGCCCAGATACTTAGAATACCCAAGATATAAGATACAATTTGGGAAACTCATGAAACTCAAGAAGAACAATGACCAAAGTGTGGACACTTTGCCCCTTCTAGAATGGGGAACAAAATACCCATGGAAGGAGTTACAGAGACAAAGTTTGGAGCTGAAATGAAAGGACGGACCATTTAGAGACTGCCATATCCAGGGATCCATCGCATAATCAGTCTCCAAACGCTGACACCATTGCATACACTAGCAAGATTTTTCTGAAAGGACCCTGATATAGCTGTCTCTTGTGAGACTATGCTGGGGCCTAGCAAACACAGAATTGGATATCACAGTTAGCTATTGGATGGATCACAGGGCCCCCAATGGAGCAGCTAGAGATAGTAACCAAGGCGTTAAAGGGATCTGCAATCCTATAGGTGGATCAACAATATGAGGTAACCAGTACCCCGGGGCTCATGTCTCCAGCTGCATATGAATCAGAAGATGGCCTAGTCAGCCATCATTGGAAAGAGAGGCCCATTGGAAATTTTATATGCCTCAGTATAGGGGAATGCCAGGGCCAAGAAGTGGGAGTGGGTGGGTAGGGGAGTGGGGTGGGAGGGTATGGGGAACATTTGGAATAGCACTGGAAATGTAAATGAAGAAAATACCTAATTAAAAAAAAACAAAAAAAAACAACAACAACAACAAAAACAAAAAAACAAAAACAAAACTCTGAAACACCCAGAATCTCAGGTTCACAGGATCACAGAGAAAGCTGGACTCTGAGGAGTCCTGAATCAACTGGGATTATAGGAAGTGCAGACTCCAATTAGATATATTGAGGGCAGCAAGCAATTGAGGTAATCAGATGGCAAGAGGCAAGCATAAGAACAGAAGCAACAGAAAGCAAGGTTACTTGGCATCATCAGAACCAAACTCTCCCACCATAGCTAGTCCTGTATACAACATCACACCAGAAAAGCAAGATATGGATCTAAAGTCACTTCTCATGATGATGATGGAGGACTTTAAGAAGAAAATAAATAACTCCTTTAAAGAAATACAGGAGAATACAGGGAAACATCTAGAAGCCCTTAAAGAGGAAAAACAAAAATCCCTTAAAGAGTTACAATAAAACACTAACAAACAGGTAAAATAATTGAACAAAACCATACAGGACCTAAACAATAAAGAAATCACAAAGGGAGACAACTCTGGAAACAGAAATCCTGGGAAAGAATTCAGGAAACATAGATTCAAGCATCAGCAACAGAATATAAGAGAAAATCAAGAAGATAGATAAACCCTTAGCCAGACTAAATACAGGGCACAGGGACAGTATCCTAATTAACAAAATCAAAAATGAAATATAACAGAACCTGAGGAAATCCAAAGCATCATCAGAATCTACTACAAAAGGATATACTCAACAAAACTGGAAATCCTGGACAAAATGGACAATTTTATAGATAGATACTAAGTGCCAAAATTAAATCAGGATCAGATTAATGATCTAAACAGCCCCATATACCCTAAAGAAATAGAAGCAGTCATTAATATTCTCCCAACCAAAAAAAGCCCAAGACCAGATGGTTTGAATGCAAAGTTCTATCAGACCTTCAAAAAAGACTTAATTCCAATTCCCCTCAAACTATTTCACAAAATAGAAACAGAAGATACTCTACCCAATTCATTCTAAGAAGTCACACTTATTCAGATACCTAAACCACATAAAGACCCAGCAAAGAAAGTTCAGACCAATTTCCCTTATGAATATCGATGCAAAAATACTCAATAAAATTCTCACAAATTGAATCCAAGAACACATCAAAATGATCATCCATCATGATCAAGTAGACTTCATCCCAGGGATACAGAGATGATTTAATATAAGGAAAACCATCAACGGAATCTACTATATAAACAAACTCAAAATAAAAAAAAAACAAAAACAAACAAACAAAAAAACCAAACAAACAAACAAAAAAATATGATCATCTCATTTGGTGCTGAGAAAGCATTTGAAAAAATCCAACACCCAATCATGATAAAAGGCTTTGAAAGATCAGGAATTCAAGGCCCATACCTAAACATAATAAAAGCAATATACAGGAAACCAGTAGCCAACATCAAACTAAATGGAGAGAAACTTGAAGCAATCCCACTAAAATCAGAGACTAGACAAAGCTGGCCACTTTCTCCCTTACCTATTCAATATCGTGCTTGAAGTCCTAGCCAGAGCAATTAAAAAACAAAAGGAGATCAAGGGATTCAAATTGGAAAGGAAGAAGTGAAAATATCATTATTTGCAGATGATATGTTAGTATATATAAGTGACACTAAAAATTCCACAAAGACCTACTAAACCTGATAAACAGCTTCAGTGCAGTAGCTGGAAATACAACTAACTCAAACAAATCAGTGGCCTTTTTCTACACAAAGGATAAACAGGCTGAGAAAGAAATTAGGGAAACAACACCCTTCACAATAGTCACAAATAATATAAAATACCATGGTGTAACTTTAACTAAGGAAGTAAAAGATCTGTATGATAAGAACTTCAAGTCTCTGACAAAAGAAATCAAAGATCTCAGAAGATAGAAACATCTCCCATGCTCATGAATTGGCAGAACAAATATAGTAAAAATGGCTATCCTGCCAAAAGCAATCTACAGATTCAATGAAATCCCCATCAACTCAATTTTTACCTAGTTAGAAAGGGCAATTTGCAAATTCATCTGAAATAACAGAAAACCTATGATAGCGAAACGATTCTCAACAATAACAGAAACTTTAGCAGAATCACCATGCCTGACCTCAAGGTGTACTACTGAGCAATTGTGATAAAAACTTCATGGTACTGATGACAGACAGATAGATCAATGGAATGCAATTGAAGACTCAGAAATGAACCCACACACCTATGGTCACTTGATCTTTGACAAGGGAGCTAAAACCATACAGTAGAAAAAAAAAAAAAGACAGCATTTTCCACAAATGGTGCTGGTACAAATGGCAGTTATCATGTAGAAGAATACAAATTGATCCATTCTTATCCCCTTGTATAAATCTCAAGTCTAAGTGGATCAAAGAACTCCACATAAAACCTGAGACACTGAAACTTATACAGGAGAAAGTGGAGAAATGACTTTAGATATGAGCACAGTGGTAAAATTCCTGAACAGAACAACAATGACTTGTACTGTAGGATCAAGAATCAACAAATGGGACCTCATAAAACTGCAAAGTTTCTGTAAGGCAAAAGACACTGTCATGAAGACAAAAAGGCCACCAACAAATTGAGAAAAGATCTTTACCTATCCTAAATCTGATAGAGGACTAATATCCATTATATACAAAGAACTCAAGAAACTGGACTCCAGAAAATCAAAAAACCCTATTAAAAAGTGCGGTACAGAGCTAAACAAAAAATACTCAAGTGAGGAATACCAAATAATTGAGAAGCCCCTGAAAAAATGTTCATCATCAGGTAAATGCAAATCAAAACAACCCTGAGATTCCATCTCACACCAGTCAGAATGGCTAAGAACAGGTGACAGCAGATGCTGGCGTGGATGTGGAGAAAGAGGAACACTCCTCCATTGATGTTGGGATTGCAAGCTTGTACAACCACTCTGGAAATCAGTCTGGCGGTTCCTCAGAAAATTGGACATAGTACTACTGGAGGATCCAGCAATACCTGTCCTGGGCATGTATCCAGAAGATGTTCCAACCTGTAAGTAGGACACATGCTCACCTATGTTCATAGCAGCCTTATGTATAATAGCCATAAGCTGGAAAGAACTCAGATGTCCCTCAACAGAGGAATGGATACAGAAAATGTGGTACATTTACACAATGGAGTACTACTCAGCTATTTAAAAGAATGAATTTATGAAATTCCTAAGCAAATGGATGGACCTGGAGGGCATCATCCTGAGTGATGTAACCCAATCACAAAAGAACATACATGACATGCCCTCACTGATAAGTGGATATGAGTCCAGAAACTTAGAATACCCAGGGTACAATTTGCAAAACACATGAAACTCAAGAAGAAGGAAGACCAAAGTTTGCATACTTTGTTCCTCCTTAGAATCGGGAACAAAATACCAAAATACAATGGAAAGTGTTACAGAGACAAAGTTTTGAGCTGTGTAGGAAGGATGGACCATCCAGACACTGCTCCACCTGGGGATACATCCCATAAACAACCACCAAACCCAGACACTATTGCATATGCCAGTAAGATTTTGCTGACAGTACCCTGATATAGCTGTCTCTTGTGAGGCTATGCCAGTGCCTCGCCAATATAGATGTGGATGCTCACAGTCAGCTATTGGATGGAACACAGGGCTTCCAATGAAGGAGCTAGAGAAAGTACCCAAGGAACTAAAGGGGTCTGCAGCTGTATAGGAGGAACAACAATATGAACTAACCAGTGCCCCCCTAGAGCTTGTGTTTCTAGTTGAATATGTAGCAGAGGATGGCCTAGTAGGCCCTCAATGGGAGGATAGGGCCTTGGTTTGGGGAAGATTATATGCCCAGTACAGGGGAATGCCAGGACCAGGAAGTGGGAATGGGTGGGTTGTGGAGCAAGGGAGAAGGGGAGTATATAGGGAACTTTCGGGGTAGCATTTGAAATGTAAATGAAGAAAATGCCTAATAAAAAAGGGTAGAGATGATTAACAATTCTTGAAGGAAAAGTCGACTGTAGTCATATTTAACCATTTTGTTTTGTATTTTGGGGTTTTTTTGTTTTTGCACTGATATTCAGCACACAAGAATCAAGGTAAATTTATCATTTTTTCTTTTCTGAATCACCTCTACTTGATACTGTTTATACTATCGAGTAGAACATATTTTTTGCTGAAGTTGCGAAAAGACAGACACAGAAAAATAAATTTGGATACTAATTTTTTTCCATATTGAAAACTCTCAAAGACATTGATTTAGGTTACAGGCTGGTCCGAGGCACCTAGTATATATATATAGCAGAGGCCTGCCTAGTCTGGCTTCAGTGGGAGAAGAGGCATGGAATCCTTGAGATATGTGAAGTCCCAGGGAAGGGGCAGGACTGGTGACCTGGAGCCCCTCTCAAAGGCAAGGGATGGGGAGAAATGCGATGAGGAACTGGGAGTGGGGCAACCAGGAGAGGTGGTGACTATTGGAATGTAAATATATATATTTGTTAAAGAAGGGGGGCAGAATCCAAGAATAGAAAACAGTTAACTTGGTAGTAAAGTTTGCAGAATTTAGAAATTTTGTGAAAAATTAAAATAGAAAAATATTAAACAAGGAAAACATATAATAAAAATGAAATTCCCCTTAACATCAACGTTCCCTTTGAACATTGAAAAGCTTTTCAAATAGGGAAGACTTGAGCATAGTCATTTCGAGAAAGTGCAATTGAAGAGCTGCAAACTTGCTTCTCCTCCATAATCACTAATCTGCCACATCAGAGATCATTTGAAGGGGGAATAGGGATATGGTGATTCAAGGAGCTCGTGATTCTCGATAGACTATAGAAATGTGGAGAGCATCAAATTTAAGCTTCTGAAAGAAAAGAAGCATTGGATTGAGGTTCTATGCCAATTATGCCTGTATCATTCCTTCAAAATGTGTTTTGTTCTGTATTTTAAAATTTTTAGTATTTTTCAGAGTGTGTGTGTGTGTGTGTGTGTGAGAGAGAGAGAGAGAGAGAGAGAGAGAGAGAGAGAGAGAGAGAGAGAGAGAGAGAGAGAGAGAGAATGGAGTTAGACTAATAGGGAAGATCTGGACAAAGAATATGATCAAATACACCATATAAATATTAAATAAAACTCATCTAAAGTGTAAAACTACTAACAAACAAATGAGTATTGTGACATCAAATGAAACAAAATTTAAAAATTGTAAGATAAAATTAATTTTAGTTATCTGATATGAAAGAAATAACTAAAGCAAAATCTTAAAATATGGAAATAGGACCTTTATTTTTCAATATGAAAGAATAAACAAATACCACTAGTGATTTTCTTCTGTATGTATTAATAAATATTCTCTGCCTAGAGAAATGTGTCAGTGGGTAAGAACATTTTCTCTGGAAACTTTAGAACCTAAGTTCAAATTCTCAACACACAAATGAAAATTGACTAATATTGAGTAGCAGGAACAGACAGATCCTGGGAACTTGCAATTTAATGATCAGTGATAAATTCTATGTGAAGTGCATAAGGCAGAATATGATGGAGGAGGAGAAAGAGCGGATATTATGCTTTGGTTTCAATATTTGCAGTATTCAGGTATACACTTATACTGTCCCCTTTTTTTTTCTTCTTTTTTTTTCTTTTTTTTCTTTTTCTTTTTATTAGATATTTTCTTCATTTACATTTCAAATGCTACCTCCTTTCCTAGTTTCCTCTTTGAAAGTCCCCTACACCTTCCCCCTGCCCTGCTCCACAACCCACCCACTCTTGCTTCCTGGCCCTGGCATTCCCCTGTATTGGAGCATATGATCTTCCCAAGACCAAGTGCCTCTTCTCCCATTGATGGCCATCCTCTGATGCATATGCAACTAGAGATACTGTCCCTTTCACACACACACACACACACACACACACACACACACACACACACACACACACACACACACACATACACACACACAAACACACGCACAAGACTAAACCTACATTACAAAGACACACACACACCTCATACACATAAAATGACTTCCCTTTTAAATGATTTATTATAAGCAGGATTGTCTTTAACAATTTTTAGGAATTGTGACGTGTCATACATGCAGAAAAATCTTAAATGGTTTACTAAATGCTAGTCCAATGAAACTAATAAGTGAATATATTAATACTATAAAACATTAATGGAATGAAATTATACTCTTAACTACTTGTTCTTTTGGACATATCTTGTTTGAGGTTTGCTATGTTCTATTTATAGTTATAATAAAGTCTTAATTAATATACTATCAAATATGTGGGCTTAAACTTTAAAAATCCAAGAGATATATAAATCACCAATTACTGATCATAGACAAATTTAAAACCATAAGCCATAACTGTAAATAAGCATGTGTGTTTAACAAAATGTTAAATACTGCGAACATATCAATTTTCTCATATAAGACTTTAGATTTGTTTTACTAGATGCATATTAGAACACTTTGTTAAATCTGAAAATTGTTATTTTTGAAATTCATATGGCTATTCCATTGAAGTGGAACAGGCAAAACAAAGCCGGAGAACAAGTTCTTCGAAAAGTCAAGATTTGTAAGGCAAGATTCACTAAGTTGTTATACACTGCCAAAGAGTTCCAGAGCCTCATCTTAAAAACAGAGTATCCTACGATGCCAGTGTGTTTGAGTTTCCTTATTATCATCAAATGGTACCACTAAATTTAATGATTATCACCTCTCATAGGACAGACAGGCATTTAACTTGGATATATAGGCATTTACAGGGTTTATACAAAGTTTCTACTAGTATGCGTACCAGATAAGGTAACATCCTTATCATTAAATAACACCTACAAAGAATCTTCTTACCAGGAAATCCACTCAACTTGAACAAAGGGCAGTAAGGTATTCATCACGCTCATCAATATCATTTCAGAGGTCATACTATTCCATATTACACAACAGCCAATAATCATCTCAGAGATCTGACAAGCCCCATCCTGGAACTGGTTCAGTTACAACACATTTAACTATGCTGTCCAAAGTAGCCTCATATGAACAGCAATAAGTACGTCGCATTATTTTAGCCACAGCTAAAGTCAGTATGATCGGGACAAAAATGTGAGAATTGGAGTCATTTTACCTTGATGATTTACAGTAATTCAATACAAAGTATTTGCCTTCCTCCCTTTCTCAACTCCAGTGATGATTCAAGTGATAACATAACAGCTGTAAAAGGGCAGGGTTTGTAATGATCTATTGTTCCATGAATGGATCACTTGTGTTACTGTCCCCACACATAAAGAAATGTCATGTTTATCATGGTGATGACTGAGGTGCAGTGTTTGTGGAAAGAAGAGTAAAAAGGTAATTATCAGTTCTGCTCACGAGGCCAGCATTCACAGTAAGAACTGCTGAAGTTATTTTCTTTCCTTTCTCTGCTTTGACTCATATATTTTTTCTCTCATTAAATCACCGGTGTTTTCCTTCTTCTATTCTCTGACTTAACAATATGAGATGATTAATAATCAATACACCAAAAGGTTATTGTAACAGAAACACAACAATGGAAAAGAATCTTAAGGGACAAATATCAAGACCTAAAAGATTGTGTTTTTCATTTGAGGAGATGGAAAAATGTCTATTTTTTTTTTAGTTATAGTTTCATCTTAGCATATGGACACATTGCCATCACAGTATAATTTTATTAAGTTATGGATTTAATAAGCCAAACGACTGCATGCATTCTTATCTGGCAAGGATTTGAGCTGAGTTGAATTTTCTTCTGGGAATCTCCATCATCACAACCTTCCAAAGTCAGCTGCACTACAGGAGCCCCTCCCAACGATGCTTCCCAGAATCCCTGTTCTAGGACAAACTTTGCTGTAAAGAGATCCTTGAGTCAAATAGTGATGAGGAAAGGAAAGTAATTTCCTACTGGAGTCAGTAACAGAGAAATGCATGGCCAGATGTACTATTCATTATGGCTTTGTAGCAAGTCCCCCAGAATCATTTATTTCCCTGATTAAAATAAAACAGATGACGGGAATTTCTGAAACCTATCTTCCCTGCAGTGCAGCATAAAGCTTACAGTATTGGTCTGAGATCTTTGTGTACCCGCTCCCGGTCTCTGTTGTTTTCGTTTCCCTAGGTTGTGTCATTAACTTAGTATAATCCTTGACTACTCCAAATCCTTCTTATTAGTTTTTAATCTATGCAATGAATTGTTTAATTATATATTACCTAACCAGATTATGTGATTTAAAACTTTATACCTTTTGGGTTCCTTGGTTTTCCTTCTTTTCCTAGCATTTTTTTAACCTATAAATTCCGTGGCAGAGGATGCCACTGAGGTCCATTAAAACAAAATCAATTATTCTCAAGGTGATGAATGTGTATAGATCTCCTTTAGTTCAGTCTGTAAATTTGAAAGCATTCAAGGTGACTGTTGAAGGTAATTTTTAAAACAAATAAACAGACTTTCCGTTCCAGCTGGCATGGAACCTGTGATGTTTTCAGAGAGTTTGCTTCCAGAAATGATATTTGGAAATTAACAGCAGTTGTATTTGCCCCCTAAAATGATTCATCTGTTCAGATAGGATGTAGTAAGATTGCTTGATTTTTGTTGAAAATCACATGGTTTTTAAGTCTTAAGACCCATTTTCATAGCTTAAAGAACAAATGATTTTGGATATAAAAGTAAAATGAAAGAAGAAAATACGGGAAAGAAATCCTAAAACTGTTTGCCTCTTATAAATATATTTGTGAGACCAAGGTTAAAAAAATGTACACATTTTTCAGATTAATTGATAAAGTATTTTATAAGAAAATAATAAAATGTTTGTTAACATGCAAAACATGCAACTTGCAAGAAGCAGTGGCCGGGAAGAGCTGAAATTCCCGAGTCTTAGTATTTGTGGAAACCACAGTCCTGAGATCATTATGGGACTTATTTCTTGTATTTGTATTGACATTACTTATTTCAGAGGGATGCATTTTTCTCCTAATTGAGTTATTTTCATTGAATTATTGAAATACAGATTCTTTTCAGCTGTCTGATCTTTTGCATCACTGCTGGCTGCTGCTTCTGAACCAAAAACAAAAAACAAAAAACAAAAAAAATCTTGCAGCACTAAATGTTGATTGCTTTCTCCAACAATTGATTTCCATCCTACTTTGACAAAATAGTTTCATTGGTTCGTAGAAATTCAAGGAACCAAATGATTTGTTTGTAGGAAGGATTAGAAACTTGTACTAAGGTCAAATCTAAGTGGATCAAGGAACTTCACATAAAACCAGAGACACTGAAACTTATAGAGGAGAAAGTGGGGAAAAGCCTTGAAGATATGGGCACAGGGGAAAAATTCCTGAACAGAACAGCAATGGCTTGTGCTGTAAGATCGAGAATTGACAAATGGGACCTAATGAAACTCCAAAGTTTCTGCAAGGCAAAAGACACCGTCAATAAGACAAAAAGACCACCAACAGATTGGGAAAGGATCTTTACCTATCCTAAATCATATAGGGGACTAATATCCAACATATATAAAGAACTCAAGAAGGTGGACTTCAGAAAATCAAATAACCCCATTAAAAAATGGGGCTCAGAACTGAACCAAGAATTCTCACCTGAGGAATACCGAATGGCAGAGAAGCACCTGAAAAAATGTTCAACATCCTTAATCATCAGGGAAATGCAAATCAAAACAACCCTGAGATTCCACCTCACACCAGTCAGAATGGCTAAGATCAAAAATTCAGGTGACAGCAGATGCTGGCGTGGATGTGGAGAAAGAGGAACACTCCTCCATTGTTGGTGGGAGTGCAGGCTTGTACAACCACTCTGGAAATCAGTCTGGCGGTTCCTCAGAAAATTGGACATAGTACTACCGGAGGATCCAGCAATACCTCTCCTGGGCATATATCCAGAAGATGCCCCAACTGGTAAGAAGGACACATGCTCCACTATGTTCATAGCAGCCTTATTTATAATAGCCAGAAGCTGGAAAGAACCTAGATGCCCCTCAACAAAGGAATGGATACAGAAAATGTGGTACATTTACACAATGGAGTACTACTCAGCTATTAAAAAGAATGAATTTATGAAATTACTAGCCAAATGGATGGACCTGGAGGGCATCATCCTGAGTGAGGTAGCACGTTCACAAAGAAACTCACACAATATGTACTCACTGATAAGTGGATATTAGCCCCAAACCTAGGATACCCAAGATATAAGATATAATTTGCTAAACACATGAAACTCAAGAAGTATGAAGACTGAAGTGTGGACACTATGCCCCTCCTTAGATTTGGGAACAAAACACCCATGGAAGGAGTTACAGAGACAAAGTTTGGAGCTGAGATGAAAGGATGGACCATGTAGAGACTGCCATATCTAGGGATCCACCCCATAATCAGCATCCAAACGCTGACACCATTGCATACACTAGCAAGATTTTATTGAAAGGACCCAGATGTAGCTGTCTCTTGTGAGACTATGCCGGGGCCTAGCAAACACAGAAGTGGATGCTCACAGTCAGCTAATGGATGGATCATAGGGCTCCCAATGGAGGAGCTAGAGAAAGTAGCCAAGGAGCTAAAGGGATCTGCAACCCTATAGGTGGAACAACATTATGAACTAAGCAGTACCCGGAGCTCTTGACTCTAGCTGCATATATATCAAAAGATGGCCTAGTCGGCCATCACTGGAAAGAGAGGCCCATTGGACTTGCAAACTTTATATGCCCCAGTACAGGGGAACACCAGGGCCAAAAAGGGGGAGTGGGTGGGCAGGGGAGTGGGGGTGGGTGGATATGGGGGACTTTTGGTATAGCATTGGAAATGTAAATGAGCTAAATACCTAATAAAAAATGGAAAAAAAAAAGAAAATGTCTAAGTATTATTGAAGATAAGTGCTAGGACACTATTCTCTGTATAGTGTTATTTGCTTGAGGTGCAACAATAACTACAAAGGCATTGTAATGAATCTCATTATTCACTGGAATGAGGCATGTACTATGTTTATAAACATAAATTGCCACTGCATTAACAAAAATTACCTTTCAGTATATATTATTACCAGGGTTGTCTTTATAAAAATAAACTTATATGTTCATTCTGAAAAATCACACAGTCTAGACTAGGAACTCTGATTGCTGAAATGTGCTTTGCTTAAATGAAAAGTCCTTGATTGCTTGTCTGGTATTTAAATAAAATTTATGGCATGCCCTTTTTCCTCACTAATTTTTCAATCACTATAATGAGGTCAAATAAGCTCATATGTACAAACATAATGAAATGTGGCTGGGCATAAGCATTATAGGTACCAATTTAAAGCAGATCAAACAGTATTTCTAACCTTGAAAGTATATTATGTATGTCAAAGTAGAATTCTCAAAACTCAATTATCAATATAATTTTCATATATGTTTTCCATATCAAATCACCTGTCATACTTTTCAATTATTCTGTTGATTCTCTCTTTGCTTTTTTTGTCCTTCAACTTAATTTTATATTTTCAGTATGTCACTTCTGAAAAATTCAGCTATTTTCTAGTTTGTATGCTTGCTCTAATATAATTTATTATTTAAATCCATTCCTCTCTAATAAAACTAATATTTCTAAGAATGATTTTTTTCATAATACTAGAGATGTATAAGGAGTTTCTTTGTATTTCTCCTTAGCTATATTGACTTCACACAAATTTCAATTTTTTTATGCATTCCTTTTGGATTAGCCCTTATCAGTTGGTGGGCATAGGCAAACGCTGAGACGTGGGCTATTTTACCTTGCCAAAAGTCTCAATATGGTTCTTCAAGATCTCTATTTAATTTCATGCTTTGTTCTCATATATATTTTTTGTTATATGTTTAGTTTTGAGAGAATATAATTATGTCTGTTATACCTTCACTTTCCTATATTTAAATTCTCCTATATATCTCTTGTTGCTTTGATCTATTTTTAATAATCTATGATCTATTTTCATTAATTGATGCTAAAAACTTTGATGTCTTTGTATATACATATATTCATAAGCACATAACCACATCCTCTAAATCCATATACATTTTATGTGTACATGGGTCTTTAGAGCTAACTATTTGTTATTGGAAAACCAATTTCTCTGCTTTTCCCTTTGGGAGAACATTTGTCTTGCCCTTGCAATCATAAGCAGTTCTTTGTGTAGGGCTGAAGTTTCTTAGGGGTCCCAATTTTTTGGTTGTTATTGAAGTTTCCGAAGTATGACTGCAATCAACTATCCTACCAAAATATGCTGTACATAAATCACAACAATTCCAAGTATAGCACAGTAGTGGAACTTATAATTAAGTAATAATAAATATCTCTATAAGTGGGCCTAATATCCACTTAACAAGAGAGAAATCAGTCCTGGTACTGAAAATCTAGACAACTTCCCAGTATTAGAGCAGTCATGGATATTGGAGGAGTACCTACAAGTATACTTTAAAGTATAACAATCCACGGTACCTAATCATATTCTAACTTATTTAACGGTTAAATTGAAAGATAAATATTACTGTCATAGATGATTATTTGGAAAGTCAAAAATACAGTCATATATATCTGACTTTCTCAGAGCCTTGCAAATGAACATGAACTATTTAAGATTCCTTGCAATAGAATACAAAGATTAATGATACAAACCTTTAATCAAAACCTAACATGCTGTTTACTACAAAGTAAGAAGCAATTAACTCTATTTTTGAGTTGCACATAGAATTTTCAATATTTGATTCTGAATTGCAAGATGATTTTAACAATTTATACTGAGGAATGAGAACTATAGAAATTACAAACTGGAGAAAAATAAATATCTTATTTCATTAAATATATTTTCTAACTTTAAAGTCTTTTTATTTTCTATTCACTGTAATTCTTTTAATTCTATAGAATTACAGTGTGGCTAGGAAAATCAGTAATTTTATGATGCTATTCTTATTATATGTTTAAACATCATCCATCTTCACAGTGTATGATTATATCTTACTATATCTAATACTATTTGGTCTATCTTCAATTGTGTAAGTCATTCATAGACATACACTGAAATCTATGTTTTAGTTTATACATTTTATATTTCTAATTTAATTAATTAGCATACATGTCTGTCTTAGTTAGGGTTTTGCTTCTGTGAACAGACACCATGACAAAGGCACATCTTATAAAAAAAAAAGAAATCCTTTAATTGGGGCTGGATTACAAGTTCACAGGTTCAGTCCATTATCATCAAGGTGGGAGCATGGCAGTATCCAGGCAGGCTCAGAGTTCTATGTCTTCATCCAAAGGCTGCTAGTGGAAGACTGACTTTCAGGCAACTAGGATGAGGGTCTTAAGCCCACACCCATAGTGACACACCTACTCCAACCAGATCACACCTATTCCAATAAGGTCAAACTCCCTGGTCCAAGTCTATACAAAGCATCACAGTGTTTATAATTAATATTGGGGTTCATCATTCAATATAAAGAAAAAAATGAAATCTATATCACTTATTTAAAGCTAACATAATATTTGCTATCAAAACATTCATTTTATCATTTCCCTGTAGATAACTGCTACTGTTTGATAAGTATCACTCAACATTCTTATATTAATATCAAGGTCTAGGGTTATGTCATGTGGGGAGTAGTACAACCTCTGAGAGATGGGGAAAGACTTGAGTTTCTTAGGTTATAGAAGTATGACTTTGTTAATGTTTTTAAGATTCCAGATAATCAATTGGGCTTTCTTGTTTCTTGTCTCATAATTAAGAAGTTTTGTTGCGGCCTAATCTACTCCTATAACAATGTGTCACCCCATTCATCATAGTGCCACTGAATCATGAAGTAAATTATCATTGTCTTTTGAAGTTGAAGAGATGACTTAGTAACTGTAAAGGTATGTTGATTTGAGAAAGAAACAGTTCTCTTGTAAAAACTGGGCAAGATAGTGTCTATCTGTAACACCAGTGCCGAGAGAAAACGCAGAGACACATTGCCAGCCAGCCAGCCTAGCCTAACAGTTAAGTTTCAGTTTCAGTGAGAAATCTTGTCCTAAAAACCTGGAGGAACACCCTCATAGAAGCAGGAAGAGAGAGAAAGAGATAGGGGGTTTCTGTAGGGGAAACTGGAAAAGAAGATAATATTTGAAATGTAAATAAATAAAATATCCAATAAAAAATGAGGAATAAAACCAAGGTATTAAGTGGCAGGGAAAGAAACGTGGCACTAATCTCTGATGTTCATGCACTGCGCGCGCGCACACACACACACACACACACACACACACACACACAGACACACACACACACATACTCACATATACACACATTCGTGCACGACCTCACAACACACACAAACACACCATATACACACACTTATGCACATGCACACACACTTTCAATTATAAGCAAATCATCACTGGTACTTTCTGATGGTACTAAGAGGTTACAATAAATTTTCATAAGTGCTGAATATGTGTGGCTGCCACTTATAATTTTATCCTCCAAAGACAGATTGAGGTTCCCAGGGGCAATATGTCTAGCAAGATAAAGCACTTAGACAACCTATAGGCTTAATTGAGAGATCACAAGGATGAGAAAGAATGATTACTGACATTGACCTCTGGCCTCTACCTGAGAATGAACACCCACAAACATGCACGTATTAAAATGAAAAGGAAATCTAGTTAAATAATGTTCTATGAAATCTATTATTCTACAATCAAAGGAGTGGGATGAATTGAGCAGTTAATCATGATTCAAAGTGGTTTCCAGATGCAATTTAAATATTAAACCTGTTTTTAAACTTGCATTTTAAAACTTGTATGTAGCAAGTTGTACTTCTGTAGGAACTTAAAAATTAACAATTTTTTTCTTAGATTTTAATTTATATGGCAGACAATAAATTCTTTTCATTTTTTATTGGTTATTTTATTTATTTACATTTCTAATGTTATTACCCTTCCTTGTTTCCATGAATTTTACTAGATATTTCACAAATATGAAAAATATTTGTTAAAATAGATTCCAAAATGTACTGTGTTTGTTTGTGAGAATCTTACTGTTCTAGCATTGCTCATTTATGACCAGTTTATATTAACACAACTTTTTAAAGTAGAAAGTAAATTTCTCCTGAAATGTCCTTTTTTTTAAGTTCTAATTTGATTTTTGAAAATAAAATAGTATAAGTTTGAGCTGAAGTTGTCAAATAGAAAGACACTAACTAATGATTCACTTCATAGGGTTTCTTATTTAAAAGTATAATTATCCATTTATATTTTTGTAATTTTATATGTCATTTTTAAATTTAATTCATCTGGTTAGGGCTATATATAAGCAATTAACCTGGTAAAGTGGACTTAGTACTTTCAAGCTCGATTTCTCCCAACCTATTCCCTATTAAAATAAACTCTACACTATTTATACAAATATAATACATGTGATTATACGATAGGTGTTGCTCATTAACAAAATCCTAACACATGGGATGTTTGAATTGAGCTTCAGGCTAGACAACAATATGAAAGGAAAACTTGTCTCACAAGCAAAATGTTTAAAGATATTTCAAAGATTAACCAATTTCTAATACAACATTGGAAAAGAAAAATGGTAACATAATAACATAGAGTTAGATTTACGGTAAATTGAGTAAGTAGCATATTAATTTCTTTTGTATTATAATGTAAATTTTAAATTAAGGGTTGATATATACACACACATATATATATATACATACACACACACACATATATGACATAAGTTTTGTTCTTTATAGTTTACTTGTAGAAAAAATTCACTTGTATAAGAAGTGAATATATGTTTAAAATTACCTTTATAGCCATGTCTTTTCATTTGGATCCATAGTAAATATCTAGCACAATGATTCTCATGGACAGATAAAAGATAAGAAAAGGTTAAGGACAAATAAAGTACCCAGTGAGAAATGAGAGACAAGAAGTAATGGAGAGAATTCAGACCTGGGAGCAATACCACCTCTAGTTTATAAATGTGCCTATAGCCATTTTTGTGGGAGAATATTTAAATGTCTGATAGAGCCCACATCTAGAATAACTGCGATTGAAATGCTATTAATTGGAGGATTTATACAATTCATAGATGATTTATTCTAAGTCTAACTTTCAGAATAAGGTGTATTCTGTCCTTGGATCCAATTAGAAACTGAGTCTCAATTCTTTCCAGCTTCTGGCTATTATAAATAAGGCTGCTTTGAACATAATACAGCATGAGTCCTTACATTACTTTGGATGGTTCTGGAGGATATCATCCTAAGTGAGGTAACCCAATCACAAAAAAACACATATGATATGCACTTACTGATTAGTGGATATTAGCCCAGAAGCACAGAGTACCCAAGATACAATTTGCAAAACACATGAAACTGAAGAAGGAAGAAGATCCAAGTGTGGATACTTTGATCCTTCTTAGAAGCAGAAACAAAATACCTATAGAAGGAGTTACAGAGACAAAGTTCGGAGCAGAGACTGAAGGAATGACCATCCAGAGACTGCCCCACCTGGAGATACATCCCATAAACAACCACCAAAACTAGACACTATTGTGGATGCCAACAAGAGCTTGCTGACAGGAACCTGATATAGCTGTCTCCTGAAAGGCTCTGTCTGTGCGTGTTACATACAGAAGTGGATGCTCATAGTCATCCATTGGATGAAGCACAGGGTCCCCAATGAAAGAGCTAGAGAAAGTACCCAAGGAGCTGAAGGGGTTTGCAGCCCCATAGGAGGAACAACAATATGAACTAACTAGTACCCCTAGAACTCCCTTGGACTAAACCACCAACCAAAGAAAACTGGTGGGATTCATGGTTCTCGCTGCATATGTAGCAGAGGATGGCCTTGTCAGTCATCAATGGGAGGAGAGTCCATTGGTCCTGTGAAGGCTCTATACCCCAGTATAGAATGCCAGGCCCAGGAAGTAGAAGTGGGTGTGTTGGTGAGCAGGGGCAGGGGGAATAGGGGATTTTCAGGGGGGAAGCTAGGAAAGGGGATAACATTTCAAATGTAAATAAAGAAAGTATCTAATTTAAAAAAAGATTTAAAAAAAGAAACTGAGTCTCAAATTTGCACCCTCTGTTACAGAACATAAAATCAATAACATTTCCAGTGGTAGAAGAAGAAACAGTAAAACAGATAATCTTGACTTTAGAACAATCCTATAGATTTGAGCATATCCACATGTGCTAACCTTGGGAGGTAGGAGGTGAGGGTACCCTCCAGAATGCACCAGAGACCTGGGAGGTAAGAGACTATCAGGACTTTAGATGAAACGCCAGACAGTAGAGAGTGTGAACTTATAAAGCCACCTCCAGCAGGAAGACGGGGCATCAGGTGAGGGATGGGGCTGCCATCTCACAGTCGAAACTCTGACTCATAATTGTTCCTATCTGAAAGAACTGTAGGGATAGAAATGGAGAGGAACCTGAGCAAAAGAAGCTCCAGCAACAGGCCCAAAGTGGGATCCAGCTCAAGGGGAGGTCCCAAGGCCTGACACTATTACTGAGGCTATGGAACACTCACAAAAAGGGACCTATGATGACTGCGCTCTGAAAGACCCAACTAGCAGCTGAAATGGTCAGATGCAGATATTTGCAGCCAAACAATGGACAGAAGCTTCTGACCCCTATGGCTGAATTAAAGAAAAGCTGGAAGAAGCTTAGGAGGAGAGCAACCTTACAGGAAGACTAGAAGTCTCAACTAACCAGGACCCCTGAGATCACCAAAAAGGCATATACCAGCTGATATGAGGCCCCAAACACCTATACAGCAGAGGATTGCAGGGCCCCTGTTCATTCAGAGATGATGTGTACTTAACCGTCAAGAGACTGAAATCCTGAGGGAGTAGGTCTGGTGGGATGGGGAGTGGGGACGTCACATGTAGACATGGGGAGGAGGTATGGAATGTGGAACAGTCAAAGGATGTCCTGGGAGGGGGATACAATCTGGATTGTAAAAAATTTTAAATAAAAAATTAAAGTAATTTATAACTCTCTTAGTCAAATTAGTGAGGTATGGCTCTGGGAATATCCACTGGGACATGGGAAAAGTACAAGTGGCTGTACTCCAAAGGAAATGATTATCATGTCCCCAGTGGCCATCAACTGCCTATTCAGCTACCAGTTAGAACTTGGAAGACTCTTCCTATTCCATGCTAGAATCAACTGCATAAATTAGTATGCAAATGTACACATGTAACTGCAGTTGCTGAGAGATCTGTGTCCAACCACCATGTTCTGTCCATTGAATAATGTATCACGGCACTACTTCCCATCTTCCTAAGCTTTCATTCCTTCTGCCGTCTCTCCCATGATGTTTCCTGTACCTTTGTGTTGACTTGAGAGTCATCACAATATTGATCTTTACCTGTTCATGAGCATTCCCAGGTGTTTGTCCTCAGCACTTTTGGATAGTTATGAGATATTATCTATTCTCTAATAAATAATAATCTTCTCAAACAAAGGTTTAGAGTAGGATACTATAATTATAAACAGAAATTGCAAAGGCGGGTCTGACAACATGACTGTTTTAAGAAAACATAAAAAATTTCGCTACTTGTCTTCCTATGGCCTTTTAGCCTTTAGTTATGATCATGTTTACAGTAGCAGTCATTAATTATCTCCTGTATAGCTGGCCTAAATGCAGTCCAGAGAGCTGATGGCAACCCCATAAACAGTCCTGCAATCAGTCCTGCAATACTAACATATTGCATCAGTGACTACTTTTAGAGTAACTGAATGCAGAGTCCCCAAACTGGTTAATAGGGCAGCAACACTATGAAATCTAGGGTGGGGAGGTAGAGAATTTTTGCTTATTAGAAGTTGATTTTGGTCTTTTTAAATACATGTACGTGAAGTCATTATAGGACACTTATTTTCAACGTAAATTGATTAGAGACTGAAAAGGAAAACGATGATAAGGAAGCAGCAGGAGTTATATGGTGTGGTAATGAGGTAAGAAAATGATTTTTATGATTACCAATTATTACATTAATGAGGAAATTAATCAAATAGGAGAAGCATAATTGGAAAACTGATGAGTGGATATGATTTAGTGTGTCGCATCGAGGCTCAGTTAAGGCACAGAGGAAGCGTTCACATGCTTAATCCTAAATTTTTACGTTGAATGTCAGACTTCAGGACGGTACATGGAAATGAAGGATGTATGCCAAAAAGTGGAAGCTGACTTTCGGGAATTTCTGAATTTAATTCTGGATTCTTGAAATAAGCTGATGAATGAATGCCATGTCCTTTATACTACATACAATTTTGACTTTTTATAATACATTATATTTTACTATATCAGAGCATATGTTTTCTGAGGGACTATTTGGTCCCTACTTTAGCCAGGATCTACTATACTATTCACTAACAATATAATCATCTTGAGCAAAAGCTCACTAAATGATCTACATACAAATTGATCATAAAGGCGTGAGTGTCTCAGAATAAAATCTAAAGGAAAAGGGGTAATTAGAGAACACAGTAACAATAGTGATATTTTTTATTTTTAAAATATACTAAAATCAGGCTCAAGTTAAAAATTTTGTGTTTTCATCGTCTGTTAAACTTTACATACACTGATTTATTTTATTCTGTGTAAAACAGTCTTTTCCATGTATGTGGTCCATGTGGTTACACAGCAAATTGTGGCTTACTGAACATTATGAGGGAACATTGACTCAAGGAGACACAAAGTATGTTACAATACCAATGTTAATTCAAACAAATGGGAAACTACATGTAGAACTAGATTCATATGGGTGTCCAAGTCTGGACCAATTAACAGTATCAGGAATGGCATCAGCATATGGCTCTTCTGGAGAGCTTGCCTGAGAGCCAGAAAATACAGAGGACAAGATGTTTGTTCAGAGATGCCTGCAGTGATCTACTGCTCTCACTATGGACATATTAAACGAGTTAAAGGAAGGCTCTATTTAATTGTCCCGTAGTGACCCATTTATTGCCCATGTACGGAATATCATATTTTGGTACATATCACTTATTTTAAGAAAAACATGTAGAAATAGTAAAAGGGTAAAAATACTTTTAGGAAGGTATTAGAGTTTTCTATTTATTTCAAATAATATCATTTTGTATTAAAAATGTAGGTGATTATGATAAAAAATACCATGTCTTATTAATTTTCTAGATTTTGCCTATGATATCTCCTTCAATAAAATGGATGTTTCATATCTATAAAAGGGGAACATAACTAGACAATGTTAGAAAGTATTTTTGGCTATGTTTAGAAGAAATACAATATTCCATGAAAATTTTCTAAAATACCTTTAGCAAACAGCACTCATATGATTTTTCTTATGAACATATTAGAGTAATAAGACAATGGCAGAATTTTTCTATTTATGTTTTGGGAAATAATGATTGTGTCATTGAAAGAATATGTAAGTATTTGCCTTCAGGTAGTTAGAAAGCTAAAATAGGATTCAATGAAACAGAATTAAGTTATGGGCAGAGCTACACACTGCTTTAAAGGTTTAAGGGACAATCAGATTCTGGGAGGGTTGTTTGTTTGTTTGTTTTTGTTTTGAATGTTTATTTTTTTAACTTTTTGTCAACTAGTAACCAGAAATTCTCTAGTTAATGGCTTATTCCTTCTAGAGCAAAGCCAAAATAGTATCATGTTCAAATACCAGTCTCTAATTTACAACCGTGTCATCCTCTTGTTTGCATAAAATTAGGCCTACCCAAAACATACACATCTTTCTTTAAAAGATTCTTAAATGAATTTACTCTGTAAAGAAGGGTATACAAAGTTCCTAAAGAAAAGATTTGCTTCTTTGGAGAGCCATTATATGGTGGATAGCCAAATAGCATGACTTTGTTTTATAGCAGTAAGTTTCTGTTTTCCTAAATCTATTCTAAAAAGATGCATTTTAATTTTAAATTATGTACATACTCTTAAGTATTATTTTATAAGCATATTTGTTTTATTGATTTATTTTTCTTTCTGTGTTGTGTGCTGATACATACACATATGCATGTGTCATGCGCGCGCGCGTGTGTGTGTGTGTGTGTGTGTGTGTGTGTGTGTGTGTGTGTGTGTGTGTGTGTGTGTGAGCAAGCATGCATGCTCAGAGGTGCACAAGCATGAAGGACAGGTGGAAAGATTGGGTATTGTGCCTCAGACACTACTCATCTTTTTTTTTTTTTTTTGTTAGATTCTCTTCATGGCCTGAAGCTTACGAGGAATTGTAGGTTGGCTGGCTAGTGAACCCTAAGGAACACTCCTTTTCCAGATTTGGTATTATGAATTCATCCTAGTACAGCTGTTTCGTTTTATGTCTTTTTTGCTAGAGGAAAAGTTTATTTTAAAACTGAAATGAAGTCTGGGTTATCTCTTTCTGCCCCCATGAGTATTTTTTGATATTATACTAACACATACAAAATAAATTATAGATTGTTTCACAAAGTTTCTGAAAATACTATTGCAAACATAGTTTTTGTATGATACATTTCCATTGTAATCATTTGCATATAGTGAATATTTAAGTTACCAGTGACATTTATATTGCATAAAAAGAACAAAGTGTGTAATTATGCACAAAAATAACATTCTGGTATATTAATAACCAATACCTCATAACTCTACATAATATTTTGACAGAAGAATGTACTTTAATTCAAAGAAGGGCTTTTTCATTAGCGCTGTTTATTAGTTACTTTGCTATCTATACCATATGAGAAAATCTATGAACTTCAATAACTTTTTTCATCTGTTTTTACTTCACAGATTTGCTCTTGAGTGTAGAATACAGAGAATTTGACAGGCCTTATATAAGTAAGAAAGTTCTGTCTCAGTCCTGCCAAGTACAAAGTAAAATTACAGAGTAAGATTCTTGTTGAAAGTGATGGGTTAAAACATTAAGAATCTATGTTGCACCATTATCAATTGCTAATTTAATATAGAATGTTTAGTGTTCATACTGTGTGAGCGCCTTCTAACTGTTTTCTCAGGCTCTGGATAAATCAGTAACCATTACCCCAAGGATGCTTTCATTGCAAACTCAAGTATCTGAAGTTTAGTCTTTTTAGGCTTCTTAAAAGAGCAACCTCCTGCCTTGCTTTAGAGTTGAAGCTGAAAGCAATTTAATTTGATTTAATCTTGCATTATTTGGAAGATCATTGATTTTTCTGACTGCTTGACTTTTGTTTTGTTTTCAATTTTGACAGTCCTTTGAGTTGACTTTGCCATTAAAAAGACTTCATAAAATTCAAGTTATGACAAAAAAGAACCCTCTCTCTCTCTCTTTTTTTTAAGGTTACCTGGTGATATACCTACATGGCATTTGCTTTGACAGAACTCAGTGGGAAATAAACAGTTTTGCCAGTAGGAAAATCCTGCTACTGAAGATAAGCAGAAAGGATAATGAATGTCATAAGCTGCCAAAATTACTGTTCCATCTATGAAAGTTTATGTCAGATGAAGGAAGAGTAGATTAAAGGAAACTGCTTGTTTATGTGCACAAAGAAGCCAAATTAACATCTAAACCCGTGTTGTCTTATAAAACTTGATTAAGGTTGAAGTTGTTCTGCAGAAATTTCTCTTGGAAGTTTACAGGGAAAGTTAGAGGGATAAACAGTGACAAAGGGATTGTTTGATGAACCAAACAGCATTAGTGAATGAATACATACCACTACATCATAGATGTATATGTATATGTACATGCATATACATATGTATATGTATATGCATATACATATATGTATATGAATATATACATGAAAATATACATATATACATATACGCATGAATATATACATATTTGTATGCGAATATATATACGCATATATATTCACAACAGAGGACCAGTTGGGTTATGATGTCAAAAATATTTAACCTCAGAGCAGGTCATTTAATCACCTAGAGAGCAAAAGATTATAAATTATACTTAATTACTATTTCAATATTAATCACTGATTGCTTTTCCAGCCACAAAATAAATAACTGGAAGAGACATTCTTTCCATATTGATATATCGTCTACTGGAGGACATAAACAATAAATAACCTATTTTAAAAGTTACCCTTGCCATAAAAGCATTATATGTCTAATAGGAATATAATAAAAAATACCCTTATTGGGCTTTGTGCATGCCCTGTGAATATTATCCTTCCCTCACCCATTATGGAGGTAAGAATGCCTAGACAATCCTAGACTCACCTTCCAATTCTTGCCTTTCAATATTTCTTCCTTCACTTTATTCCACTTTTCTTTTTTTCCTCATTTTATCCTATAAATATATAATGTACATGCTTATATAGCTCTAGTTAAAATGGAGCAAACTTGGAAATTAAGAGTCTTAAAATAATTCAAGTATTACAAATATTGGTGGAACAACTTTTTGAGTGACTAATTATTTAAATGCTTCTAACAATTTACTTGAGAGTGATATGGAAATTTTTATGACAGTACTGAAATTGATATTATTCAGCAGTAATTGAAAATAACTGTTTAAAGGCTAGGTAGAGGATTGATATTATTTGGCATCCAAAATATGAGGTGTTTCACAAATTAAAAATACTTATCCTGAAATAAACTAAGATTTTAATCAACTAAAAAATGTCTCAGAGAGAGACATGCTAATTGAGAAATGAGAGAGTAGCCAACGGAGTCAATTTGTTGTGGCATATCATCATGTGGTGAACATTCATATGGTTTGAGGTAGGGCCAAGTATTTGATAACAGAGGTAGTAGAGTGATTAGGTTATCATTCCTGTTACTTCTTTCCCACGGTGAAGCAACCATGCATGGAAGATCACGGCTGTTCTCCAAAGGAAAATCGTTTCAAGTGAAGATCATATGTGTCTTGCTAGGGAATGGTTCCAGATCTCACAGAATTACTGACTTGAACCAATATGTGAAAATATGAGAGTGTTATAAACGAAATTCTGAATTTCTCATGGACAGTTATGTTAAGACAAGTGCAAAAATGAAGCTTAACGAAAGAAGCTTCATTAATGAATGAATTAGAAGAATAAATTTTAATTTGCCTTGAAGTCCAAGTACCTGTGAATTTCATGGTATAGTTGAAATTCCTTTGTGCCCATTAAAAGTTTAGAATTTGCAAGTAGCAAGAATAACACATAGTAGTTGAAAATAATTCTGGTATGTACAATAACTCAGACTTGTAATAAATAAATATGTGTATATATATATACATATATATTCTTTTCTGTTCTTTAATGTGCTAATTATTCATTGATTTTAGATTATTATTCATTGTTTTTTAGATTATTATTCATTGATTTTTAGAGATAGGATTGAATTCTCATGACAGAGACTAGGAAATTATAGGATTCCTAGAAAACTCAGGATCAACTCTTGGTGATCCATGAGTGAAAGATACAGAAATTAAGTATCATAATTTATTACAACACAATGTCTGGACTTAAGTCTGCTACCAAAATGTAAACAACAGTTCATCAACTGACTGCAAGTAAATGATTAAGTCACTTTTGTGACTTCTTAAACTGTACTTCCACGTGTTTATTATTTTGTTTTCCTGAATGATACTCTTCAGCTTTTCCTGCGAGCATTTGCTCTTTAAATAGAATGTCAGCATTTTAGCTTTCCTGAACTTATTTCAGATGATCTAAATTCCCATTCTCTTCTTACGAAATCCATTCAAATTGTGTCTGAATTGATTAAATTTATTCAGACCTAACATCTTCACAGATATCCATACATATATTATTATATCATTGTCTAAGTTTTCAGTAGTGTATCTCTTTTCAGTCTCAACAGAGTTTCTGATAAATTTCATCCAAACCTGACCTGGGATTTTTATGTTTGATGCTATTGCTCTTTCTTTCTTTATTATGGCACTGTATTTAACAATAGTACCATCAATGAGATAATAGAACACAGCATGCCTAGCTATGTTCATTCAGATTTTTGGAACTACATTTTTTCCCAAAATAAACATGAATATAATTACCTTATTACATCAAGTTTGAGAAATTGTGTGAAGTTCTGTGAGATTCCACTGAAGTAGTCAGGAATGTGTTTTATGTGTTCTATCTGTGATGGTGCTCCAGGGCTTGCTCCTTTTGTAAAAACTGTCTTGACAACATCAAAACGTTCTATTAAAATGAACCTGGTACTGAAATCTCTGAATTGGTCAGTACACAACATCTGCTTTCTTTATGTTATTTTTTTCCAGTTTGCCACTGCTATTTTATTACCACTTTTAAAAACACACATTTCCATATCTGACCCACATCCTCTTCAATACTATGGTGATGAGTTTTCTCTCTGATTATTTTACAAGTTTTATTTTATGTCATGTGACAATTAATTTCGTGAATTCTATTCTCTACCTGCTTTGTTATCCCAGTCTCTATAAAGACCACTTTCAAAGTTTGTCAACATGTCTGAAACAGGCTGCTCATTATCAATAGTGATGAATGCTATTCTTTGAAAGTTACGTGGTCCATCCTTTCGTCACACTTCCAAATTTTGTCTCTGTAACTCCTTCCATGGGTGTTTTGTTTCCTATTCTAAGAAGGGGCAAAGTGTCCACACTTTGGTCTTCTTTCTTTTGAGTTTAATGTTAGCAAATTGTATCTTATATCTTGGGTATCCTAAGTTTCTGGGCTAATATCCACTTATCAGTGAGTACATATTGTGAGAGTTCCTTTGTGATTGGGTTACCTCACTCAGGATGATGCCCTCCAGGTCCATCCATTTGCCTAGGAATTTCATAAATTCATTCTTTTTAATCGCTGAGTAGTACTCCATTGTGTAAATGTACCACATTTTCTGTATCCATTCCTCTGTTGAGGGGCATCTGGGTTCTTTCCAGTAGTGATTGCCATATCCAGAGATCCATCCCATGATCAGCTTCCAAACGCTGACACCATTGCATACACTAGCAAGATTTTGCTGAAAGGACCCAGATATAGCTGTCTCTTGTGAGACTATGCCTGGGCCTAGCAAACACAGAAGTGAATGCTCACAGTCAGCTATTGAATGGACCACAGGGCCCCCAATGGAGGAACTAGAGAAAACACCCAAGGAACTAAAGGGAACTGCAACCCTATAGGTGGAACAACAATATGAACTAACCAGTACCCCGGAGCTCTTGTCTTTAGCTGCATATGTATCAGAAGATGGCCTAGTCGGCCATCACTGCAAAGAGAGGCCCATTGGACTTGCAAACTTTATATGCCCCAGTACAGGGGAACGCCAGGGCCAAAAAGGAGGAGTGGGTGGGTAGGACAGTGGGGGTGGGTGGGTATGGGGGACTTTTTTATAGCATTTGAAATGTAAATGAGCTAAATACCTAATAAAAACGAAAAAAAAAAGAAAGAAAGTTACGTGGTATCTTTCAAGTTCAGTTCATTCAAATATTACCCAACACATTCTTTACCTTATTAAACCTTTTGTTTTCCCAGTCCCTTGTGGCCTCTGTCTTAATAACTTAGATAAAGCCCCAAATCATTCACTATAATTTATTTCTATATATCTTTTATTGTCTCATGTTATTCATGGATTTCTTAAACGGAAAACAATTACCTAAAACAGCTTTTCCACTTCCATTCCACATACATATCAATTCAGCTCAAAGCTGAGGGAGACAAATTGTCATTCATGATTGACTGATCTAATTTTTCAACCATGACTGCCAGAATCAAGCAAGTTGTTTTTTCCTTCTTATTTTTAAAGTTTTAAATTTCTTTAGATTTAATTTTTAAATTATTTTTTACTATTTATTTATTTATTCTATTTACATCTCAATCGTTGGCCCCTTTTGCTGGCACATCAAGTCTCTGCATGGCTAGGCACAGCTTCTTTCACTAACATCAGATAAGGCAGTCCAGCTTGAAGAACATATCACACAGACAGGCAACATCTTTAGAGATAGGCCCACTCCAAGTTTGAGACCGACATGGTTGCTGCACATCTGCTCCATATTTGAGGGGAGGCCACGGTCTAGGCTTTGTATGTTCTTTGGTTGGTTGTTTAGTCTCTGACAGCCCCCAAGGGTCCTGGTTGGTTGACTCTGTTAGTCTTGCTGTGAAGTTTCTATGACCTCTGATCCCTCAATCCTTCCCCTAACTCTTCCATAAGAGTCCCCAAGCACCACTCAATGTTTGGCTGTGGCTCTCTGCATCCATCTGAATCAGCTGTTGAGTGGAACCTCTCAGAGGATAGCTTCCTGTCTGCAAGCATAGCATAGTATCATTAGTAACATGAGGAACTAGTGCTTGCCCATGTGATAGGTCTATTGTTTGGCCAGTTATTGGTTATTGCTTGGCCATTCCCTCGGCTTCTGCTCCATCCTTCATTCCTGCAATTCTTGTAGACAGCATAAAACATGAGTTGAAAGTTTTGTGGGTGGTTTGTTTTCCCTGTGCTTGGCTACAGTAGGTGGCCTCTTTTGGTCGCATATCTCCATGACTGTGGGTCTCAGGTAAGGTTTCCCACACACACATTAATTCTTGGGAGTTTCCCCTAACCCAGGTCTCTGTCTCATCCTTGAGATGCCTCCCATCTCCACTTCCACAAGTTGCAGATTTTTTTAAATTGCATTCTCATGGCCATCTGAACATCTATCCTGTCTCTCCCTATACCTAATCCTGAAAGCACCACATTCCCCTCCCCATCCATTCTCATAGCCAATTCTCTCCCTCCATCTACCTCCTAAGACAATTTGTCCCCATGTCTGAGTGAAATTCAAACATCCACATTTGTTCCTTTCTCCTTGCTTGGCTTCTTTTGGGTATCCTGCATGTTATAGCCAATATCCACTTATCAGTGAGTATGTACCATACATATCATTTTAGGTCTGGGTTACCTCACTTAAGATAATTTTCTTGTTTCATAAATTTAACTGCAAATTTCATAATGTCTTTGTTTTGAATAGCTGGACAATACTCCATTGTGCAGTTATACCACATTTCCTTTACCCATTCATATGTGGTTGTTTTCAGTTTTGGTCAAGCAAACCTTTAATTCTATTCCCAGACATGGGATAACTCATGCCAATCATGTTTCTATTCTAGATTCTAGACGCTATAGAAATATTTCTTTCTCCTTATGTCTCTGACAGAATCAGATGAGCTTACTATGGTATGACCAAATACTCTTCCATCCTTAAAACTGAAAACACCTGTTCTATTAAGCAATTATTTTTTTTAACCAAAAATGGGCTACCCTTCAAAAAATCGTTTGGCTTCTTAATATTTACACCCAATACTATTGACTATTCCTATATCAAACGTTGCCCCAGAAACAACCCTTATTCCTGTCCATAAGATGTGATTTTTCATTTTTACAGATTTCTGAGATCATCTGTTTAGTAAAATAAATTAAAAGACATAAAGGGTTTTGTTGTTGTTGTAACTTTTTCTACCACTGTCTCCTCATTTATAGCTACTATTTAAAACAAAGGTAACTCCAGGAACTCTTTCTAATTCAAAATATTTGTCATGGTTATTAGTAAGCTTCCTTCTACCAATTCTGAAGGGCAGTTGTGAATCCAGCTTGTCTGAGCTTTTATTTGCTTATTATTGCTGTCTTATTATCTGACTTCTGAGAGCCATTTACTTTCTATTCCTCCCTGATCTCAAAATACCAAGATCTACTTTTCGTTATTGAATTTTACCCCTCCCCCGTCTCTCTTTCTCTCTTTCTCCAGTGTATGGTTCAAAGATTTAGTCTTACTATAAAAGCACCAAGACTTGACTGAGGTTTTGACATAAAATAACTATACACTTACAATGAATTCTGTACCTTCACAGTTCCTGTGATTTTTCTATCTATAATTGACTCTTGTACAAAAACAAACAAACAAAAAGCCTGCTTTG
Organism: Mus musculus; assembly: GCF_000001635.26. Classification (NCBI taxonomy): domain Eukaryota; kingdom Metazoa; phylum Chordata; class Mammalia; order Rodentia; family Muridae; genus Mus; species Mus musculus. The sequence goes on from NC_000080.6 coordinate 94,234,843, forward strand.
GAAAGTAACCAATAGGTCTCCAAATTCACTGTGGAAAAACAAAACAAACAAACAAACAACCCCCCAAAAAACAATCCCCAAAACACAACAACAAAAAACAAACAAAACAAACAAAAAACCTAACACCTTTCTTCACAAACTAGAATAAACTGAAAATGGTATCTGACGGCACTTGGGAAGATGGTACAATCTTCTCTATATCTGCTTGCAAGATATAGAGATACCAACCTGGAGCAAGGCAGAAATCATAGTGTCAGAGAACACTGTATGGTCTGTGGGGGAAGGATTCTCATCAGAAGTTTCCTGGCTGTGGACCCTGAAAGCTGTAGACCAGTTAGAATATAATAGCCAGCAGTAACACAGTGACTACTCAGTAATGAGCATAGCCAACTGCTCTTGTTAAAACTAGAAGGATAAAGTACTAGCTAAGAAAGTTCCTAGCTGGGGAGGTCATAGGCCTGAGTGGGGAAGCTAATGCTGCTTTGCTAAATGTATGTAGTATTGTTAAGAGGCTCACCTAAGGGGACCTGTTTCCTTCTGGTGTGTCAGGCCTCAGTGCAGGCATAAGCAGTCCTGGTTGGACTGGTCATGAGTGTAGTTGACACTAGGGAGGCTGGTTCATCTTAAGCTAAAGAGATATGAGACATAATTAGCATATTAATGAAATAATATGCTTTCCTTCCCAGAACACCCACTCCAAGTACAGTGTTTTATACAGCAGGTGACTATGATGCAGTGTATGTCTGTTAGATTTTCCAACTTATTCAAAAAAAATTGTAAGTTTTTCCTATTCTTTTTTTTTAATCTTTTTTTCTAAGCATGCTTCCCTCATTGTTTTGGGCCTTTTTGTTGGTTTGTTGGTTTGTTTTTCTAAATCTGAATGGTGGCCGCTGCTGAGCTGTTTGACTAACCACCATGCCAGCTTGACTCAAATGACATGACATTTTCACTTCTCTTCTCCATTTTCCTCCCGCGGGTAACTGCCAGGATTTATAGCCTGCTTGCTCTGAGATTTTGCTTTCATACTAAAATATGTTTCTTCAGGGTTTTCTATTGTATTCCATAGTTTAGTTACTGTATTGTTAAAACTAAAAATGCAAAGAACATACTGGATTTCCCCAGTATGGTTTAGTAGACCAGATAGGGCTCTCCAAATTTTCAAATAACAGTATGTCTATTAAGTTGGTTTCTGAAAACTTACACTTATGCCAGTGGACTGGTGCTGCTTTAAGACTTTGTTGGAAGTCCCTACTATGTATCTGCACAGTTTCATAACTGGTCATGAAGGTAAGAAGAAAGACTGTTGAATGATCATCTCTAAATGGGACAATAATACCTTACGTTTCACATCTTGGGAAATGTAATGGAAAAGGGTGTGAATATCTGTAAGAGACAGGAAAAAGTGGATTGAGGTAGATCACATTCTTCACAATATGTCACCATCACCCCCCTTTTCACTGTTATTTTCATAGTAGCTGTGAGTAGAGAAAAAAAACTCCAGAAGACTGTGTTTTTCAGCAGCTGCTTATAAATCAGAGACAGGCCCATTAACTCACCAGCTCAGCTGACATTTGAGGCAGAAAATGAGAGGGATGGAGGAAAAGATCAGGGAGAAAGTTCATGAGGGCCACAATATTCCCTGAGCATCTAAGTCAGTGTATGCTCACTGCAAAGAGAGAAAGAAGGAAAGAAATCTTCTTCCTTGCTATATCCATTGCATTTGGTCCATGCTAATGCAAGTGATATTTCACCTGGAATCCAGTAAATAAGCATAATAAAGTTTACTGGATTATTAAATAAATACTAAATACATACATACATACATACATACATACATACATACATACATACATACATACATGTAAAGGACAAGGTGGGAAGAAGGTAGTTAGAGTTGGAAAACAAGTGTAGCTAATGAGGAGTGAATATAAGATTACTGATATCTTCTATAGACATTTAAGTTTAAATATGTTTAAATATGAAGTACTTAATCCTATGTCTATATTTTGCCTGTGCACATGTGATTCATTTAAAATGTACATAATGTGTTGTTCATATGATGTTTTTAGAAAACAGAATGTTTGTGAGTATGTTTGTGTTTATGTGTGCGCTGGTGCACACCTACTTGTGTGTAAGAAAAATAGGTCAATTGACTGTTGACTATCATATCTCTCTCTCCTTTTTTTTCCAAGATAGGGTTTCTCTGTGTAGCCCTGAGCCCTGGCTGTCCTGGAACTCACTTTCTAGACCAGGCTGGTCTCCAACTCAGAAATCAGCCTGCCTCTGCCTCCCAAGTGCTGGCATTAAAGGTGTGCACCACCACTTTGCAGCTTGACTATCATCTCTCATGAAGACACTTTATCTTTTAAATAAGTATGTATACATATTATAGTATTGTATATAAGATACAGCCACCCACATACATTAAGCATTAAAGATTCATCTGAATAATCAGATAAATTAGGAGATAACCATTTTCTTTCTTAAGTAGTCGTTTACACTGAACACTTAGTAGGATAATTATCAGTAACAACTTACTTTCTTGTGGGCAGATGACACAATGAGACAACTGTACTCAGAGATAAACACTAGGAAAGCCAGGAAGGCTACACACAAAATGTTCTGTCTTCAAAGGAAGACATGTATAACCTGCTTTCTGCCCAGTGGTCTGGAAGCAGGTGTGGTTTAAAACGTGCTGTCCTCTGTGACACCTGTATAGCCAGGCCATACCTGGCAACCTGAGTCTTTTACCTTTATCTCAATCATCTCCAGATCCTAGATTTTTTATTTTGAGCATCATTTTTTTGGCTGATATCCCATCTCATCATGGGCGATGTTATATGTGCTTTACAAGTGGGAATAGAAGCAGTTAAACAGCCTGGTTAACTTGGCACAGTTTGAATGGACAATACTATGTCATCCAGACCCTTAAGATGTAGTCACCATGTAGAACCCATCTTTACGGGCTAGGCCACATGTACTCTCCAAAGACTTTTGATGTAGCTTTATTGGGAAGTGGAATTGAGTTATTTAATGTCAGAAAAAAAAACTTCCCCCCAAACTGTGCTGTATATGACCATGTCTAAAATAAACTGCCTAGTATCAAACTCATGTAGTTGGAAATACTGTCTGCTACTGAGTGGTACCGAACCAGACTTCTCACCTCATGCTGCATTGAATAAAACCCTGCTAACTGTAGTGATGGCAGAGAACCCACAGGTAGAGTTGCATTGAAATTAACTACCAAAATATCCCCAGTAAGATTGACAATTAAATAAAGGAAAAAAATAACCTTGTTCTAGGTATATTGCATGTGAAATGGGCAAAAATAACTTTGGATATGTAAAAAAAAAGAAATGAATATATGCTTTACTAATCTGGCTAATATTATGTTTTATTACTTTGTATTTCTTTCCTTGTTTATATCCATAACATTCTCCTTTTATAATATTAATTTACTATATGTAACAAAATTGTATCTTTTATGTAATATGATTGTTTCAGCCACAATCTGAATTGTCTCACATCAACAGTGACGGAAAGAAAGGCATTCCCAGTAAACACTAAGGATTATAAACTGAAAATTCCTAACACCTAAAATAGAACACAATTAATTTTAATAAGCTCATGCACAGCAATGGGCAGAAAGACAAGCCACGTGGCATGCAGCTGTCGGATGGAAAGGTCATCATAAACATGATTCTCATTTACCCTTTTAGTCCCAGTGTCTCGCTCTTGCCCTGGCAACACAAGCCCCTGATACAGCTCCAGCCAGCCCTTTGTGTTGCGCTACCTTGCTAATTTAAAAGCTTTAGTGATTATGCTCTGTTATGATATTAATGGAAAGGTCAATGAATTCAGAAAAATACTTTTTCCACATTTATCTGGCATGCGGAACCTTTTCTTCTTTTACAGTTTTCAACACAAAACTGATCATCTGGGTCATTTTGCATAATAGATGAACATAAGTTGTCATCTTTCTTGACAAGATCTCTTTTCCTTGTCTGCCATGCACTCCAAGTGGAGTGAGACTGTCTGAGCTGGTTAATATGCTACGTGTTCCTGGTTTAAACAACAAGAAGAGCTGTAATGGAGAAAGAAAAGGGAAGAAAGTCATTCTAATAGGACAAGTTACAAGTTAGAAGATGAAAAGGTTAAAAATTACTCTCAAAACTCTCATTAAGTGCTGATATAGTGACTGCTAAAGTTCCTGCATATTTTTTCTAAAGCCTATTTTGCATTGAAATTGTTTGCAAGTAATGTCCGAACAATGGCAGGAGGCAAAAGCTTGGGAAGTTTCAGGTGAAGAAATAAAGAACTGTAACACATATTTGAGGGAAAAAAAAGAGTCAAAATGATATGTGATTCTATTTCTGGTATAAGTCTGATTCCTGAGGACATAGTAATGCTCTTTCTTTTCAAGGGACTACATTCATCTTCACAGTAAGATTTCTGTGAGTTTGTGGATTCTTAGTGTGCTTATCCTGTACTTCACGGCTAATATATATTTAGGAGTGAGAACATATAGTGCATGTCCTTTTATTTCTAGATTGCCAAACTCAGGATGGTATTTTGTTATTCTTTCCAATTGCCTTCAAACTTCATGATGTCCTTGGGGTTTTTTTGTTTGTTTGTTTGTTTTGTTTTTTAATATTTTTATTAGGTATTTTCCTCATTTACATTTCCAATGATATCCCAAAAGTCCCTCATACCCTCCCACCCACACCCCCTACCCACCCACTCCCACTTTTTGGCCCTGGCGTTCCCCTGTACTGGGGCATATAAAGTTTGCAAGTCCATTGGGCCGCTCTTTCCAGTGATGTCCGACTAGGCCATCTTTTGGTACATATGCAGCTAGAGCCAAGAGTTCAGGGTACTGGTTAGTTCATAATGTTGTTGCACCTACAGGGTTGCAGATCTCTTTAGCTCCTTGGATACTTTCTCTAGCTCCTCCATTGGGGGCCCTGTGATCCATCCAATAGTTGACTGTGAGCATCCACTTCTGTGTTTGCTAGGCCCCAGCATAGTCTCACAAGAGACAGCCATAGCTGGGTCCTTTCAGCAAAATCTTTCTAGTGTATGCAATGGTGTCAGCTTTTGGAAGCTGATTATGGGATGGATCCCTGGATATGGCAGTCTCTAGATGGTCCATCATTTTGTCTCAACTCCAAATGTTGTCTCTGTAACTCCTTCCATGGTGATTTGTTCCCAGTTCTAAGAAGGGGCAAATGTGTCCACACTTTGGTCTTCATTCTTCTTGAGTTTCATGAGTTTCCCAAATTATAGCTTATATCTTGGGTATTCTAGTTTCTGGGATAATATCCACTTATCAGTGAGTACATATCATTTGAGTGCTTTTGTGATTGTGTTACCTCACTCAGGATGATGCCCTCCAGGTCCAACCATTTGCCTAGGAATTTAATAAATTCATTCTTTTTAATAGCTGAGTAGTACTCCATTGTGTAAATATACCACATTTTTTGTATCCATTTTTCTGTTGAGGGACATCTGGGTTCTTTCCAGATTCTGGCTATTATAAATAAGGCTTCTTTGAATATAGTGGACCATGTGTCTTTCTTACTAGTTGGAACATCTTCTGGATATATGACCAGGAGAGGTATTGCGGGATCCTCTGGTAGTACTATGTCCAATTTTCTGAGGAACCACCAGACTGATTTCCAGAGTGGTTGTAAAACTTGCAATGTCACCAAGAATGGAGAAGTGTTCCTCTTTCTCCACATCCTCACCAGCATCTGCTGTCACCTGAATTTTTAATCGTACCCATTCTGACTGGTGTGAGGTGGAATCTCAGTGTTGTTTTGATTTGCATTTCCCTGATGATTAAGGATGTTGAACATTTTTTCAGGTGCTTCTCAGCCATTTCATATTCCTCAGGTGAGAATTCTTTGTTCAGCTCTGAGCCCCATTTTTTAATGGGGTTATTTGATTTTCTGGAGTCCACCTTCTTGAGTTCTTTATATATTTTGGATATTAGTCCCTTTTTTGATTTAGGATAGGTAAAGATCCTTCCCCAATCTGTTGGTGGCCTTTTTCTTTTATTGATGGTGTCTTTTGCCTTCAGAAGCTTTGTAGTTTTATGAGGTCCCATTTGTCAATTCTCGATCTTACAGCACAAGCCATTGCTGTTCTATTCAGGAATTTTTCCCCTGTGCCCATATCTTCGAGGCTTTTCCCCACTTTCTCCTCTATAAGTTTCAGTGTCTCTGGTTTTATGTGGAGTTCCTTGATCCACTTAGATTTGACCTTAGTACAAGGAGATAGGAGTGGATCAATTCACATTCTTCTACATGATACCCACCATTTGTTGAAAATGCTGTCTTTTTTCCACTGGATGGTTTTTACCTCCTTTGTCAAAAATCAAGTGACCATAGGTGTGTGGGTTCATTTCTGGGTCTTCAATTGCATTCCATTGGTCTACTTGTCTGTTGCTATAACAGTATCATGCAGTTTTTATCACAATTGCTCTGTAGTACAGTTTTAGGTAGACATGGTGATTCCACCAGAGGTTCTTTTATCCTTGAGAAGAGTTTTTGCTATCCTAGGTTTTTTTTTATTCCAGATGAATTTGCAGGTGGCTCTTTCTAATTCGTTGAAGATTTGAGTTGGAATTTTGAATAGGATTGCATTGAATCTGTAGATTGCTTTTGGCAAGATAGCCATTTTTACAATATTGATCCTGCCAATCCATGATCATGGGAGATCTTTCCATCTCCTGAGATATTCTTTAATTTCTTTCTTTAGAGACTTGAAGTTCTTATCATACAGATCTTTCACCTTCTTAGTTAGAGTCACGCCAAGGTATTTTATATTATTTGTGACTATTGAGATGGGTGTTGTTTCCCTAATTTCTTTCTCAGCCTGTTTATTCTTTGTGTAGAGAAAGACCAATAACTTGTTTGAGTTAATTTTATATCCAGCTACTTCAACGAAACTGTTTATCAGGTTTAGGTGTTCTCCGGTGGAATTTTTAGGGTCACTTATATATACTATCATATCATCTGCAAAAGGTAATATTTTGACTTCATATTTTCCAATTTGTATCCCCTTGATCTCCTTTTGTTGTCGAATTGCTCTGGCTAATACTTCAAGTACTATGTTGAATAGGTAGGGAGAAAGTGGGCAGCCTTGTCTAGTCCCTGATTTTACTAGGATTGTTTCCAGCTTCCTACCATTTACTTTGATGTTGGCTACTGGTTTGGTATAGATTGGTTTTATCATGTTTAGGTATGGGCCTTGAATTTCTGATCTTTCCAAGACTTTTATCATGAATGGTTGTTGGATTTTGTCAAATGCTTTCTCCTTGTCTATGGAGATGATCATGTGGTTTTTGTCTTTGAGTTTGTTTATATAATGGATTACATTGATAGATTTCCATATATTAAACCATCCCTGCATTCTTGGAACAAAACCTACTTGGTTAGGATGGATGATTGTTTTAATGTTTTCTTGAATTCGGTTAGTGAGAATTTTATTGAGTAGTTTTGCATCGATATTCATAAGGGAAATTGGTCTGAAGTTCTGTATCTTTGTTGGATCTTTCTGTGGTTTAGGTATCAGAGTAAATGTGAGTTCATACAATGAATTGGGCAGAGTACCTTCTACTTCTATTTTGTGGAATAGTTTGTACAGAACTGGAATTAGATCTTCTTTGAAGGTCTGATAGAACTCTGCACTAAACCTATTTGGTACTGGACTTTTTTGGTTGGGAGACTATTAATGACTGCTTCTATTTCTTTAGGGAATATGGGACTGTTGAGATAATATATCTGATCCTGATTTAACTTTGATACCTGGTATTTTTCTAGAAATTTGTCCATTTCATCCAGGTTTTCCAGTTTTTTTGAGTATAGCCTTTTGTGAAGACAGCCAAAAGAATAAAATGCCAACTCTAAGAACAAAAATAATAGGAAGCAACAATTACTTTTCCTTAATATTTCTTAATATCAATGGACTCAATTCCCCAATAAAAAGAAATAGACCAACAGACTGGCTACAAAAACAGGACCCAACATTCTGGTGCTTACAGGAAACACATCTCAGGGAAAAAGACAGACACTACCTCAGAGTGAAAGGCTGGAAAACAATTTTCCAAGCAAATGGTCTGAAATAACCAGCTGGAGTAGCCATTCTAATATCGAATAAAATTTACTTCCATCCCAAAGTTATCAAAAAAGACAAGGAGGGACACTTAATATTCATCAAATTTAAATCCTCCAAGAGGAACTCTCAATTCGTAATATCTATGCTCCAAATGCAAGGGCAGCCACATTCATTAAAAAAACTTTAGTAAAGCTCAAAGCACACATTGCACCTCACACAATAATACTGGGAGTCTTCAACACACCACTTTCATCAATGGACAGATCATGGAAACAGAAACTAAACAGGGACACAGTGAAACTAACAGAAGAGATGAAACAAATGTACTTAACAAATATCTACAGAACATTTTTCCTAAAACAAAAGGATATACCTTCTTCTCAGTACCTCATGGTGCCTTCTCCAAAATTGACCACATAATTAGTCACAAAACAAACCTCAACAGATACAAAAATATTGAAATTGTTCCATGCATCCTATCAGATCACCATGGACTAAGGCTGATCTTCCATAACAAAATAAATAATAGGAAGCCAACATTCACATGGAAACTGAACAACACTCTTCTCAATGATACCTTGGTCAATGAAGGAATAAAGAAAGAAATTGAGGACTTTTTAGAGTTTAATGAAAATGAAGCCACAACATACCCAAACTTGTGGGACACAATGAAAGCATTTCTAAAAGGAAAACTCATAGGTCTGAGTGCCTGCAAAAAGAAACTAGAGAGAGCACACACTAGCAGCTTGACAACATACCTAAAAGCTCTAGAACAAAAGGAATCAAATTCACCCAAGAGGAGTAGACGGCAGAAAATAATCAAACTCAGGGGCGAAATCAACCAAGTGGAAACAAGAAGAACTAGTCAAAGAATCAACCAAAAGAGGATCTGGTTCTTTGAGGAAATCAACAAGATAGATAAACCCTTAGCCAGACTCACTAGAGGGCACAGGGATAGCATCCTAATTAACAAAAGCAGAAATGAAAAGGGAGACATAACAACAGATTCTGAAGAAATCCAAAACAAAATCAGATGTCCTTGTTTTTTAATAGCTGAGTAGTACTCCATTGTGTAAGAAACCAAATAACAAGGAGGACCAAAATGAGGATGCTTGAATATTTCTCAATAGGGGAAATAATATCAATATCAAGGTGGACTGAGAGACAGAACCAATTGTTAAAGGGGATGGAGATGGGAGTGTGGCAGGGAAGAGAGAATGGAAATCAACAGGGGGCAGAGAGTGGCATCTCTAGGACTTGACAGAGACTTGGGCTTGGGGGCAAGCCCCAGGTAGTCTCTAGGGGTGACTCTTGCTGAGACTCCTAGCATTGGAGACTATGGCACCAGAAGTGACCACTGTCTCTCACTGGAGACAGGACTCTCAGTGGAGAGATATGAACAGAAACACACCCACAAAACCTTCTACCCAAAATGTGTCCTGCCTACAAGATATGTGTGGACAAAGATGGAGTAGAGACTGTGGTAAAGTTCAACCAATGACTGGTCCAAATTGAGACCCATCCCACGGACAAGAGCCAGTACATGATGATATTGTTTTGCTTGTAGACAAGAGGTTAGCATAACTGAAGCTCCACCTAGCAACCAATGGAAACAAATGCAGAAAACCACAGCCAAAGATCAGGTAGAGCTCAGAGAGTCTTGACAAGAGTTGAGGGAAGGATTGAAGGACACACAAAGGACAGGGATTCCACAGAAAGACCAAGTGAGTCAACTGTTTTGGACCCTATGGAACTACCAGAGACTGGACCACCAAACAAAGAGCAAACATGGGATGGAGTAGGCCCCCAATAATATGTACTACATATGCACCTGGGTCTTCATGCATGCCCCCCAACAATTCAAGTGAGGGCTGCTCTGGAACCTGTTTTCTGTATGTGGACCCCATTTCCTTTTCTAGTCTCTTGGACTGGCCCCAGTGGGAGAGGATGTACCTAGCCCTGCAGTTACTTGATGTGCCAGTGGGGAGTGGTATCCAGGGGTGGCCTCTTCCTTCTCAGTCGAGAACAGAAGGGGGGATATGAGAAAGAGATCTGTTAGAAGGCGAATGGAAATAAATAAATTAATGAATGAAAAGAGAAATATTTCAAATATTTCTTTAAATATGTGATATAATTATGTGTAACTTTAAGGCAGGTGAAGTTTTCCCAGAGAAGGCATATAAAACAAATGGCCCTTCCCCAATAAAAGTTATTGGTCTAAACATCTTATGGATTAGGGATCAGTATTAATTACAACTCTGAGTATATTGGTAAGACCAATTAGGAGACTTTGATTACAGGCTTTAGATTTCACTTTGCACAGATCCAAGAGTTAATTAGCTTTTATTCTGGCAAAGTTCAAAAACATCTGAGGATGAGCCTTGGTAAACCTTTTTGATAGTCAATTATTATAGGGTCCACAACCCATAGACAATGCTTTCATTATTCAATCGGCAAATAAGAGTATTATATAACTTATTAAAATTCAAATTATAGAACTTCACAACTCTTTACACATACAGTCACCATGTTTTTTTTTAATTAGGTATTTATTTCATTTACATTTTCAATGCTATCCCAAAAGTCCCCCACACGCTCCCCCACCCAGTCACCATGTTTTATAGACTAAATGCATATTACTATTTGAATGCTCTGAACTTACTCAGCCAAGTAAGTTGTATCCTCATGTGCTTAAAAGAATCAAATGAAAAACTACACAGCCTATACAAGTAGGAATAAATTCAGACTAAATTACATATGCATGTTGACAAACTTGGTAAATATATCACATATTATATGCACATAAACTCTACAGAACAGACACACATCACATATATATCTATCACACAATACATATCATGCCTTACTGTAAATACATCCTATATATATATGTATACATATACATATACATATACATATACATATACATATACATATACATATACATATACACATACACATACACATACACATACACATACACATACACATACACATACACATACACATACACATACACATACACATACACATACACATACACATACACATACACATACACATACACATACATTACATATACATATACATATACATTACATATACATATACATATACATATACATATACATATACATATACATATACATATACATATACATATACATATACATATACATATACATATACATATACATATACATATACATATACATATACATATACATATACATATACATATACATATACATATACATATACATATACATATACATATACATATACATATACATATACATATACATATACATATACATATACATATACATATACATATACATATACATATACATATACATATACATATACATATACATATACATATACATATACATTACATACTACACATCATGCAAAAATATACCCCATGTTATACTTAAAGATCACACACACAAAAACCCATACATTACACATACGTACACAGATGCCTGGAAAACAAATGGAATCTACTTTGTGAATCAGGTTGACATCCTCAGCAGAAAGCATTTTTTACCAATTAAGTTATCTGGCTCCCTACCATACCTTCTACAGTTATTCTTGGAAATTACAAAGGAAAAGTGTGTATGTGTGTGTGTGGGGGGGTATATCCAAGGCTAACAAAAACCACTGTCACTATATTTAAAAGTGAGTTAAGAGACTGTAAAATTAAAAATAGGTTGTGGATTTGGTTTGATTCTGATGATATGTAAGTCATTTTGCCAGGGTACACATGTATATTTAATCTACTCCTTTAAAAAGAACCACTAAAAATAACATTTGGTAGTGCTGGATAGTATATGCGAGTTCTTTATGCGTTTAAACCATGCTTTAATAAAGTATAATCTACTAACTGAAAAGCGTCTTTTTTGTTAGTAGTAAACAGAGATTCAATACAATCCTTTAGGTATAGAGTTACAAATACATTAAACAAAGTATTAGGAACTCATGAGAACTTGGTCCTCATCTACTCGTTTTAATAATGTCATTTCTAAGAAAGTGCCATATTGTAAATCACATGGGACTTGTCATGATAAAATGCACCCTGACCAGGAAATGGTTATCATTACTTTAAAACTTTTGTGTGATTTCCGCCATAACTTTTACCTGAAAGTGAATCACAATGTGGTCAAACATGAAAGCAGACAAGATTATTCAGAATACACTTGATACGTTCAAGATAAGATTACATTGCACTAGAAGTAAATCTTGAAGAACACAATTATAAATGTTCTATAGAAAGTACAACTTTCAAAGTCACTCAGGTAATACGTTAGGTCTTCTAGAATTTATGAAATATACTAAACTTTATAATGTATGTGACACCTACTATTTATTATTACATCTCCCACATCTTTAAGTATGAAAATCAGATTGAGTTACAATCTACTACTTATGCAAAAATTTATAGCAAACAAATATAGAATATTAGTACTGGCAGTTTATCTAATGAGATGCTGCTTCAAATGTGCAAGCTTGGCAAATGACAAGCAAAGTGTCACTGGAAATTAAAAGTAGCAACATTTCAGGAATAGCTGCAGTGACCAGTGCCTCAGAATGGCTTACTTGGTTCAAATTTCTAACTTTGCCCACTTAGCAAGAAGATATAAGCAAAGAGCAACCCCCCTACCCCCACACACACACACACAAAGGCACAAATTACACTGTAGCATTTTCTTTATGATAAGATTAGGAAAGACATCAAAATCAAATGGCATTAATGTGATTCTGTCTTTACTATGTAAAATGCTCTATTTTATCTAACGAAAAGTTAATTCATCTTTAATGTTTTCTTTTTGGAGTCTACATGAACAATGCAACAGTAGTGATAGGTGAATTTACTTGGATTTTGTGACAAAAGTATTTATGTCAACTCTGTAATGCAGATTAGCATGTATTCCTGAAGGTCAGAGTTTACACCCTAATTTTTTTCTTTTAGTTATATTCATCAGGTTATTTTTTCTGCAGCTGGTTGGGAGAAGTCTGCAAAGTTTATGCTAATAATAACATACTGAAATCATCAAAGCTGCATCAGTGAAGAAGTTCATTCATATTATTGTGAAGAAAGGACAGCTATTGATAGCTGAACAGTTAAAAAGTCTCAGAGCAAATAATCACTGTTGTCCTTGCATCTTTATGCCTTTGGTCTAACTTGTAATCTCATTCCACTTCAATAGCTGTCTGGAGACAGTAAATTAGAATCTAGTTGCTAAGTAGGGAGCTGTGACAAAGGATGACATCTGACGTGATCTTATAATAAGAAATCACATGATATTCTGCTCTGGCTAGAGAAGTGGAAACAGTTTTATTCATGTAAGGCAGTTATAGGCATTCAATTATAGGCAGTTTTTTAAGTGCCTGATAGTAAAATGTGAATGTACTGATTGACATGTCGCATGTGAATTTTTTAAAAAAGTGTAATTAAAAAAAACTACAAAAAAGAGTATAGAAATCTTAAACCACAGATATTATTCAAATATATAGCAATTCAAAAATCTGTGTGCTCAGGGCAAGAAGAGATGTTACTGTCAAAATTGAATATCACTTAAGTAACTTAGCTTAGCACTCATTTCACTACATGTGAATGTCTTTCTTCTTGTGTCATGACTATAGAGATTTCTCCCATGCAAAACCATTGAGGACACTTGAGTTGCATTATAACATTTTGTATTCCGTGTCAGAATTTAAAGTTTGCAAAAATTATGTCTTCTTTCAAACCTGTCAAAATTTTTGCTTACTCAGCCATCGAGTAATTGTTCCAGGTTTGGGATCCAGAAAAACCTCTAAATGATGACTGAAATGAATATTTATAAATTCTCCCTGCTCAAGGTTTAACAACAGCTTCTTTGCCTACTGTAGTTTGAATATTTTCAATCCAACTATTTGCTTATTCTTTTCAATTTCTTATATGGTAATTTATTAATTTGAATATTCATCCGACCAAATTTGTTGTATTTTTAAAGTAAGAAAACAGTGATAGAATTTTAATTTATACTGAAGGATAATCCACTAAAAAAATAATGAAATTTTTAGCTGACACTTACCCTCCCATATTGAGGACATTTCTAAGATGATTTCATGTGTTTGAACACAGTACATATTAGTCTCCAAAAATTGACCAATATTTTGCTACTTATCTTCCCTTAGAAATTATAAATTAAATCATACAAAAATATTTAGTATAAATTCCAATATTATTTATACTTTTGCTTCATTTCGAAGATATTGACATAGTTATTTATGATCATATATCTCTAATGTATACAAAAGGAAAAACTATAAGATCTGGAGAGAGATGGATTAATAATTATGAGTACTTATAACTCATTCATGACATTCAAAGTTTACAATTTCCTACAACTCTAGATTAAAGGGATCCTTCATCCTTATGAAGACTCTGATCATCTGTATCCTCATGTTTCTCATTTTAAAATAGGCTAGGGAGTGAGCCTTCAAGCTCAGATGAGAGAGAATGTCCCTATAAACAAGGAAGTCATGGAGCCCAGTCACTGTGTTAGTGTTGGTTGATCCCAGCAACTCATAAACTAAATTTGACGGTACATGATTGTATCTCCAAACGACAGAGCTGAAGGCATAATTCCAGGAGATCAAGTTCATTCGGAGCTACATAGCAAGGTGGAGGCCTGCCTAAGGACAGTATACTCTGCCTCAAAGTTAATTAATTAATTAAACAAATAGTGTGCAAAACATTGAGTAAGTATCTCACTCACTTATACATCACCTCTTCCAAGCAAAGGGTAGAACCCTATATTAGCTTATGACGATAACTAGAACAGTAACATATGGCTGGACAAAAATTGATTCAGAATCAAATACATAACAAATCTATGAGATGTTTCTGGCAGCACTTAGGCATTTCACAGTGTGGAAACACCTTGAAACCTTGGTTCTGAGGAAATGATGTGGACAGTTTCTGTTTTGGATGTTGTTACTCCACACAACCTGAAATAAGTGATGACTGAAATATCTCCAGTTAGATTGGAGACCTGTATACATAATGGAGTACAACACACACACACACATACACACACACAAGTGGGGGATTTGGAGGGTAATCTTATAAAAGAAAAATTGGGATAGTGAGAAGGAGCAAAAGTGCCTACCACTATCGTAGATCTAAGCTGGCTCCTGGAACACTGGTGAGACAGAAAAAAACAAAAACAAAACAAAACAGGGCCAAAAAGTGGCTGCTTCTCTGTCCTCCCTGCCCCACCCCTACTCCTCTGAGTAGCATTATCAAGCAGGAATGTTATCACGGCACAGTGACAGTGCAGTGAGATATGATTGGCAGAGGAATTAGGGGCTTAGGAGTGTTTCAAACAATTTACATAAATTTATGCATTGTTCAATAATCTCAGACCTTCATCCTGATACTGATATCCAGAGTGTGGTTCCCAGGGTTTGTCTAGTGACTCTGTTGACTCTCACACCCCATCCTTGGACCTGTTTGTTCTCTCTCTGTCTCTCGCTCTGTCTCTCTCTCTCTGTCTCTCTGTCTGTCTCTCTGTCTCTCTGTCTTTCTCTGTCTCTCTCTGTCTCTGTCTGTCTCTCTGTCTTTCTGTCTCTCTGTCTCTGTCTGTCTTTCTGTCTCTGTCTCTGTCTCTGTCTCTCTGTCTCTCTCTGTCTCTCTGACTCTGTCTCTCTCTCTCTCTCTCTCTCTCTCTCACACACACACACACACACACACACACGTCATAGTTTAACTACAGCTAACAGATAATATGGTCCTAATGCTATGTCTCAGCAAATAAATAATAAATTAGGCCATCTTCAAATTTGATTGTGTTAGAACATTTGATTTTGAAAACTATTCTTTGAATAGCTGATTTAAGTTTCATAGAAATTGTGAAATAAATTTTAGGAGGCAATTGAACAAAAATCCCAACAGTTTATGAAATAGCCCAAATATACTTTGGCTATTTTGTACTTCTGTGTTTCTGAAGCAACATCCTCAGCAGGGATGATTATAAAATCAAAGTCTTTTGGGCATCTTTGAAACATGTTGAAGATACAGTATCCTCTAGAATCAAATACTCAGCAGGGAATTAAATTTTTACATAAAAACTTGAATATACATTATAATTTATATGTATAATAAATTATTGTTTTAATATGCATCTCTTGATTATATATTATTAGTAAGTGGTTAATTGGAATGCATATTTTAAGTCTATACACCCAATAAAGAATAAACATTTACTGAATAGAAGTTGTTGTGAATGGGAACACATTAACAAGCTTCACTGAGAAACTGCATAATATACCAGCACCTGTAGGAGAGACTGGGTCCACTTGTTCTTTTACCAGTACTGTTACGCTTTCAGTTTTGCTTCATTAAATGTCATAGCCACTATCTGACTATGACTATGGCCTTTATACTTTTTTAAGGCACTGTGTTAATGAGAGATGCTTTTATTTTGACTCTGATTTTATTATTCTTTTTACATTTTTTATATTAGCTAAGAATAATTTTATTAAACCTTTCATACCTAAAATAAATTTTATTATTATTATTTTCATTTATTTTTACAGTCCAGATTTTATTCCCCTCCTGCTCCACCCTCTGACTCTTCGACACCCCATACCTCCTCCCTGTCCCTGTCTCCACGAGGATGCCTCCACACCCCACCCAACCAGAAACTCTCTGAGGCTTCCAGTCTCTTGAGGGTTAGGCGCATCTTCTATGACTGAACCAGAAGTCCTCTGTTGTAAATATATTGGAACCTCATATCAACTGGAGTATGCTGACTGGTTGTTGATACAATGTTTGAGAGACCTCAGGGGTCCAGGTTAATTGAGACTGCTGGTCTTTCTACAGGGCCACCCTCCTCCTCAGCTTCTTCCAGCTTTTCCCTAATTCAAACACAGGCATCAGCTGCTTCTGTCCTTTGGTTTGGTGAAAATATCTGCATCTGACTCTTTCAGATGCTTGTTGTGTCTTTCAAGGGCAGTCGGGCTAGGTCTCTTTGTGTAAACGTTCTATAGCCTCAGTAATGGTGTCAGGTCGTGGGGTCTTCCCTCAAGCTGGATCCCACTTTGGGCTGTCACTGGACCTTCTTTTCCTCAAGCTACTCTCCGTTTTCATCGCCACTGTTCTTTCAGACAGGAACAATTATGGGTCAGAGTTTTGGCTGTGAGATGGCAACCTGTCCCTCACTTGATGCCCTGGCTTTCTGCTGGAGGTAGGCTCTACACGTTCTCTCTCCCCACTGTAGGGCATTTCATCTAAGGTCCCTCCCTTTGAGTCCTGAGAGTCTCTCTCCTCCCAGGTCTCTGGTATATTCTGGAGAGTCCCCCAACCTCCTGTTTCCCAAGGTTGCCTGTTTCTATTCTTTCTGCTGACCCTCAGGACTTGATTACTTTTCCCTCACTCAATACCGGATCATTTTCTGCTCTCCATTCCCCCAAGTCCCCTTTCCTCCCAGGTCCTTCCCTCCCTCCCCCATTGTGGTGGCTTTCTTCTCCCTCCTTAGTGGGACTGAGCATCCTCACTTGGGCTCTTCAGCTTGTTGATCTTTTTGAGTTCTGTGGACTGTATCTTGGGTATTCAGTACATTTATTTATTTATTTATTTATTTATTTATTTATTTATTTATTTATTTATTTATTTATGCTAATATCCCACTTATTAGTGAGTACACACTGTGCATGTCCTTTTGAGACTGAGTTACCTCACACAGGATGATATTTTCTAGTGCCATTCATTTGCTTGCAAAACTCAGGATGTCAGCATTCTTAATAGCTGAGTAGTATTCCATTGTGTAAATGAACAATATTTTCTGTATCCATTCTTCTGTTGTGGGACATCAGGGTTGTTTTCAGCTTCTGACTGTCACAAATTAGGGTGTTATGAACATAGTGTAGCATGTGTCATTGTAATACGTTGGAGCATCTTTTGGGTATATGCCAAGTAATGGTATATCTTGGTGTTCAGGGAGAACTATTTCCAATTTCTGAGGAATCACCAGATTTATTTCCAAAGTGGTTTTACCAGTTTGCAGTCCCTCCAGCAATAGAGGAGTGTTTGACTCTGATTTTAAATTGATGACTTTTAAGATTTAGAGATGTTTCAACATAGTTATCAGATAATTTTTAAAATTTATGTATTACATTGAAATTAATTCTATCTTATTACATTAAGTCATATTCATTTCCACAGAAAATTTCTCAATCAAGAAATATACTCTATTTCCCAATTACATTTTATTTTGATACCATGTTATTAACATGCTTATCTTTAAATTCCATTTGGACAATTTTTTTCTATTAATTTATTAACTTTTTACATTATATTATAACCACAACTTCCCCTCTATTGTGTCCTCTGGGTCCCTCCCTCTTACCTCCCCTCCCTCATTTCCCCTCTCCTTTTCTCTTCAGTGAAGAGGAGACCACCCATGGATATCAATCCACCTTAACATTTTCTTATACTGAGGCTAGGCACCACATTTAGGGGGAACAGAGTCCAAAGTTAGACAAAAGAGTCAGAGACAGCTCCTATTCCTGCTATTAGGTTTCCTACATGAAGATCAACTGCACATCTTTTACATATGTGTAGAGGGCCTAGGTCAAGCCCATACATAATCTCTGGTTGGTGGTTCGATCTCTTTGAGACACTATGGGCTCAGGTTACTTGATAATGTAGGGTTTTTTGGGAGGTGTTTTTACCCATCTGGCTCTTAAAAATCCCTCCTTCTCTTCCTTTACAAGATCCCCCAAGCTGTGCCTGATGTTCAGCTGTGTGGGGGTCTCTGCATCTGTTTCTATCAGATGTGGTGTGAAGCCTCTCAGATGACAGTTATGTTAGGCTCTTGACTGCAAATATAGCAGATTAATAATGTCAGGGGTGGAAGCTAAGTAGCAAGAAGGGCCCAAGGGAGGATGTTTGAATTTCAGTGAGAATGAGAAATAAAATAGGCATAAGGGTAGATGGAGGGAGGAGATTGCCTGGGACAGAGTTTGGGCGTAGAGAACAGAAGGAAGCAAGTTTGGGCAAGACTGAGAGAGAACTCTGGGAAAGAGAACTGGAATTGGTGTTGGGACATCTCTGGGATGAGCTAGAAACCTAGGAACGTAGAAAAAGAAATCTATGAGGCTTATAGATAAGACTCCTAGCAATAGGAGACATGGCACCAAACAAAACTTCTGACAGAGGGATGATGACACCAACCCAGCAGCAAAAACTTAGACTTAGAATTTGTGCTGCCTAGAAGATGTGCAGGGAAAAATTTGCAGCAGAAAATGAGGGAATGACCAACTAATGACTGCCTCAACTTAAGACCCATGCTATGAGAGAAAGCCTACCCCAACAACATTCTTATTCTTAATGTTAATAAAGTATATTTTTATTACATTTATATTTCAATCCATTTCTTGTTCTGAGGATTTTATGATTTCATGTTATCTATAAATACTGACTGTTATTACAAGAGGACTTGCAATTTTACTTGACTCATAAACTACTGTTCTCTCTACTACTGATATATGACCAAGTTGTTAGTTTAAATGCGTTTTCTTTGTCATTTCAAACTACAGGGAATTTTTAAAACTGTTTCCATTACTTTTATCAAATGTAACAACATAAGTCTTTTTTTTTTTTTTACATATGACAGAGTGAATTACTATGTATTTCTTCAGGGAATATAGCACAGAATAAAGATGTGTGTGTGTGTGTGTGTGTGTGTGTGTGTGTGTGTGTGTGTGTGTGTGTGTGTGTACAAAATTTGTCAGATTTACTTCTGCTACATGATCTGAGTAGAACAACAATGTCTTTTCCCTTTGGAAAGCTTAAGCATCAAATAGCTGGTCATCAGTATCAGTCTGGAACTGGAAAACGCCTGTAGAGAACCTGACCTTTAGTCATCATGGAGAGGCCCAAGAAGCTGGGTTTTCATGTGACTGGTACATGGCAAAAGTCCAGACTA